>NC_054468.1:2815746-2818246 GCF_017639515.1 Carcharodon carcharias
GAGAGATTGAGTGTGTATGTGTGTGTATGTGTTAGAGTGTGTGTGTGTGTGTGTGTGAGTGTGTGTGTGTGAGAGCGAGTGTGTGTGAGAACTAGTGTGTGTGAGAGCAAGTGTGTGAGAGTGAGTGTGTGTGTGTGAGAGTGAGTGTGTGTGAGAGTCAGTGTGAGAGTGTGTGAGAGTGAGTGTATGTGTGTGTGTGAGAGAGAGTGAGTGTATGCGTGTGTGAGAGAGTGAGTGTATGTGTGTGTGAGAGAGTGAGTGTATGTGTGTGTGTGTGTGAGAGAGAGTGAGTGTATGTGTGTGTGTGAGAGAGAGAGTGAGTGTATGTGTGGGTGAGAGGGAGAGAGTGAGTGTATGTGTGTGTGTGTGAGAGAGAGTGTGTGTATGTGTGTGTGTGTGAGAGAGTGTGTGAGTGAGTGTGTCTGTGTGTGTGTGTGAGTGTGAGTGAGTGACTGAGTGTGTGTGTGTGTGAGGGGGTGAGTGTATGTGTGAGAGTGTGTTTGAGAGTGAGTGTATGTGTGAGAGTGAGTGAGTGTGACAGTGAGTGTGTGTGAGAGTGAGTGTATGTGTGTGTGTCTGTGAGAGAGTGAGTGTATGTGTGTGTGTGTGTGTGTGAGTGTGTGTGTGTGTGAGTGTGTGTGTGTGTGTGAGTGTGTGTGAGTGTGAGAGTGACTGTGTGTAACAGTGAGTGTATGTGTGTGTGTGAGAGAGTGTTTGTGTGTGTGAGTGAGTGTGTGTGTGTGTGAGAGAGTGTGAGTGTGTGTGAGTGTGTGTGTGTCTGTGAGAGAGTGAGTGTATGTGTGTGTGTGTGAGAGAGTGAGTGTATGTGTGAGAGTGTGTTTGAGAGTGAGTGTATGTGTGAGTGAGTGTATGTGTGAGTGAGTGAGTGTGAGAGTGAGTGTGTGTGAGAGTGAGTGTGTGTGAGAGTGAGTGTGTGTGTGTGACAGTGAGTGTGTGTGAGAGTGAGTGTGTGTGAGAGAGAGTGTATGTGTGTGCATCTGTGAGAGAGTGAGTGTATGTGTGTGTGTGAGAGAGTGAGTGTATGTGTGTGTGTGTGAGAGTGTGTGTGTGTGTGAGAGTGTGAGTGTGTGTGTGTGAGAGCGAGTGTGTGAGAGAGTGTGTGTGAGAGTGAATGTGTGTGAGAGTGAGTGTATGTGTGTGTGTCTGAGAGAGTGAGTGTATGTATGTGTGAGAGAGTGTGTGTGTATGTGTGAGAGTGAGTGTGTGTGAGAGTGTGTGTGTGAGAGTGAGTGTATGTGTGTGTGTGAGAGAGTGAGTGTATGTGTGTGTGTGTGTGAGAGAGTGAGTGTATGTGTGTGTGTGTGAGAGAGAGAGTGTGTGTGTGTGTGTGAGAGAGAGTAAGTGTATGTGTATGTGTGAGAGTGAGTGTATGTGTGTGCGAGTGAGTGTAAGTGTGTGTGAGAGTGAGTGTGTGTGCGAGAGTGAGTGTGTGTGCGTGTGTGTGTGAGAGTGAGTGTATGTGTGTGTGTGTGTGTGAGTGAGTGAGTGTGTGTGTATGTGAGAGTGAATGTGTGTGTGTATGTGAGAGAGTGTGAGTGAATGTGTGTGTGTGTGTGAGAGAGAGTGAGTGAATGTGTGTGTGTGTGTGAGAGAGAGTGAGTGTATGTGTGTGTGTGTGAGAGAGTGAGTATGTGTGTGTGTGTGAGTGTGTGTGTGTGTGTGAGAGCAAGTGTGTGTGTGAGAGAGCGAGTGTGAGTGGGTGAGCGTGAGTGTGTGTGTTTGAGCACGAGTGTCTGTGTGTGAGAGCGCGAGTGTGTGTGTGAGAGCGCGGGTGTGTGTGTGAGAGCGCGAGTGAGTGAGTGTGTGTGTGTGTGTGAGAGTGAGCGTGTGAGAGTGAGTGTATGTGTGTGTGTGTGTGTGAGAGAGTGAGTGTATGTATGTGTGTGTGACAGTGAGTGTATGTGTGTGTGTGAGAGTGCGTGTGTGTGAGAGAGTGTGTGTGAGAATGAGTGTGTGTGTGAGTGAGTGTGTGTGAGAATGAGTGTATGTGTGTGTGAGAGAGCGAGTGTGTGTGAGAGCGAGTGTGTGAGAGAGCGAGTGTGTGAGAGAGCGAGTGTGTGAGAGAGCGAGTGTGAGAGAGCGAGGGTTTGTGAGAGTGAGTGTCTGTGAGAGCGAGTATGTGTGAGAGTGAGTGTGTGTGAGTGTGTGTGTGAGTGTGTGTGTGTGTGTGTGAGTGTGAGAGTGAGTGTGTGTGAGTGAGTGTGAGTGTGTGTGTGTGAGAGAGAGCGAGTGTCTATGTGTGTGTGAGAGTGTGTGTGTGTGTGAGAGTGAGTGTATGCATGTGTGTGTGTGAGTGAGTGTATGTGTGTGTGTGTGAGAGAGTGAGTGTATGTGTGTGTGTGAGAGAGAGAGTGAGTGTGTATGTGTGTGTGTGTGTGTGAGGGAGTGAGTGTGTGTGTGAGTGTGTGTGTGTGAGAGAGAGTGAGTGTCTATGTGTGTGTGTGTGAGTGTGTGTGTGAGAGAGTGAGTGTATGTGTGT
>NC_054468.1:4158246-4375746 GCF_017639515.1 Carcharodon carcharias
CCCCCCCCCCCCCCCACACCCCCCACCCCCCCAACCTTAAACCAGCTTAAATTTCACCTCTTTCCTATTTTTCCTTAGTTCTGCTGAAGAGTCACACGGACTCGAAACGTTAACTGTGCTCCCTTCCACAGACGCTGTCAGACCTGCTGGGTTTTTCCAGGTATTTTTATTTTTGTCCAGGGAGGTGAGCTGGTCGAAGCACAAGTTGAGCTACAGTCTCACTGAATGCTGGAGGTGCCGAGTGGCCTACTGCAGCTCCTGTTCCTTGTGTTCTCATTCATCTCAGCCATTCCCTGTGGTGCTGACTTTGACCTTCTCACCAATTCCTGAAGCGCTTGCTTGCGCTGCCCAGTGTCAGGTCAAAGCTCACAAAACAACAGCAATTCAGCCACAAACTCTCACGGTTAATGCATTTAATGCCAACAAAATTTGCCCGTCAGCCTTTCAAAGTAAAAAGTAATTTGCTGCTTTTCGCCATCACACACTGAATCATTTCACAGTCGGACTCAGAGCGGGACAGGGACCACAGGCGGCCGTGTGCTCCCCGGCTGTCAATCAGCGCCTGGCCCCGCCCCTCCTTGGATGTCAATCAGCTCCTGGCCCCGGCCCCACCCGGGCTGTCAACCAGGGCCTGGCCCCGCCCCTCCCCGGCTTTCATTCAAGGGTCTATCCCCGCCCCTCCTGGGTTGTCAGTCACCGGCTGGCCCCGCTCCTCGCTGTCTGTCAATCAGGGCCTGGCCCCGCCCTCCCCAGCTTTCATTCGGGGTCGATCCCCGCCCCTCCCTGGATGTCAATCAGGGCCTGGACACGCCCCTCCCAGGGAGTCAATCACCGCCTAGTTCCGCCCCTTCATGTTTGTCAATCAGGGCCTGGAGCCGCCCCTCTCTGCACTGTCAATCAACTCCTGGCACCATCCCCGGTGGGGGGGGGGGGGGGGGGGGGGGGGGGGGGGGGGGGGGGGGGGGGGGGGCGGGGGGCTTGAATGAGCACATAGTCCCGCCCCTCCATGGGCTGTCAATCAGCGGTCTGTCTCCGCCCTTTGACGAACAGTCCACGCCCTCTAATTCTCAGAATTCGAAGGCAATGTATCCATTTCAGCCGATACGTCATCCCGGTGGCAACCACGTGATGGTCTAAACCATCCGACGGGGTCCCTGGGGGGGGGGGCACTATGTCGTGGTGAACCCCGGGAATGGACAGCGAGCCCCCAGACCGGCAGCGGGCTCTGGCCGCGGCTGTCCGGAGACAGCAGGTTCCTGAGCGGTGGCGATAAGGGCCTTGTCCCGGCCTCATGAAGCCTCGGCAGGTCCCCGCTGTCAGGCCGCCCCCCTCCTCCTCTCAGAATGGTCCCGTCTCCAGCTCAAATTCGCGGAATTACCGGGCGCCGATTCTAAGAAGCGACAGCGGTTCCTGGAAGGAGCGGGGCCGGGGTTTCCAGGAACAGGTGACCGGACCGGGGCGGGGAGGCAGCGCCGCGAAGCGCAGCGCGGGGCTGGGGCTGGGGCTGGGGCTGGGGTCGGGGTCGGGGTCTGTGCTGGAGCTGGAGCTGGGGCCGGGGCCGGGTCGCGATGGGGCTGGAGCCGGGGCTCGGGGACCGGGGCTCGGGGCTCGGGGCTCGGTCTGGAGCCGCTGCCGCTCCCCCACTCCCGGCTCTCCAGGGGCAGGTGTCCGGGGGAGGAGAGCCCGGGGCCGAGAGCTGCTCCTCCCGGGGCCGAGAGCTCTTTATTGTCAATCTGTCACTTTCCCCTGTTTATCCCGGACTCCCAGCCCCAGCCTCTCTCACCCCCACCCCCCCAACCCTGTGTCCACCCGGGAGTCACTGACCCCCCCCCCCCCCCCAAATCCCTGTCCACCCGGGAGTCACTGACCCGCCCCCCCCCCAACAACCCTGTCCACCCGGGAGTCACTGACCCCCCCCCCCCCCCAACAACCCTGTCCACCCGGGAGTCACTGACCCCCCCCCCCCCCCAACAACCCTGTCCACCCGGGAGTCACTGACCCCCCCCCCCCCAACATCCCTGTCCACCCGGGAGTCACTGACCCCCCCCCCCCCCCAACAACCCTGTCCACCCGGCCACCCCCCCCCCCCCCCAACAACCCTGTGTCCACCCGGGAGTCACTGACCCCCCCCCCCCCCAACAACCCTGTCCACCCGGCCACCCCCCCCCCCCCCAACAACCCTGTGTCCACCCGGGAGTCACTGACCCCCCCCCCCCCCCCCCAAATCCCTGTCCACCCGGGAGTCACTGACCCCCCCCCCCAAATCCCTGTCCACCCGAGAGTCACTGACCCCCCCCCCCCCCCCCCAACAACCCTGTGTCCACCCGGGAGTCACTGACCCCCCCCCCCCCCCCAAATCCCTGTCCACCCGGGAGTCACTGACCCCCCCCCCCCAAATCCCTGTCCACCCGGGAGTCACTGACCCCCCCCCCCAAATCCCTGTCCACCCGAGAGTCACTGACCCCCCCCCCCCCCCCCCAACAACCCTGTGTCCGCCCGGGAGTCACTGACCCCCCCCCCCCCCCCCCCACACACACACAACCCTGTGTCCACCCGGGAGTCACTGACCCCCCCCCCCCAACAACCCTGTCCACCCGGGAGTCACTGACCCCCCCCCAAATCCCTGTCCACCCGGGAGTCACTGACCCCCCCCAAATCCCTGTCCACCCGGGAGTCACTGACCCCCCCCCAAATCCCTGTCCACCCGGGAGTCACTGACCCCCCCCCCCCAAATCCCTGTCCGCCCGGGAGTCACTGACCCCCCCCCAAATCCCTGTCCACCCGGGAGTCACTGACCCCCCCCCCCCAAATCCCTGTCCACCCGGGAGTCACTGACCCCCCCCCAACAACCCTGTCCACCCGGGAGTCACTGACCCCCCCCCCCCCCAACAACCCTGTCCACCCGGGAGTCACTGACCCCCCCCCAAATCCCTGTCCACCCGGGAGTCACTGACCCCCCCCCCAAATCCCTGTCCACCCGGGAGTCACTGACCCCCCCCCCCCAAATCCCTGTCCGCCCGGGAGTCACTGACCCCCCCCCAAATCCCTGTCCACCCGGGAGTCACTGACCCCCCCCAACAACCCTGTCCACCCGGGAGTCACTGACCCCCCCCCCCCAAATCCCTGTCCGCCCGGGAGTCACTGACCCCCCCCCAAATCCCTGTCCACCCGGGAGTCACTGACCCCCCCCCAACAACCCTGTCCACCCGGGAGTCACTGACCCCCCCCCCCCCCCCCAACAATCCTGTCCGCCCGGGAGTCACTGACCCCCCCCCCCACCCCCCCCAAATCCCTGTCCGCCCGGGAGTCACTGACCCCCCCCCCCAAATCCCTGTCCACCCGGGAGTCACTGACCCCCCCCCCCCCCAAATCCCTGTCCGCCCGGGAGTCACTGACTCTCACTCTCTTCCCCCCCCCCCCCAACCCCCCAGTCTGTCTCCCAATCTCTCCCCCCCAACCCCCCAGTCTGTCTCCCAATCTCCCCCCCCACCTACCCCGTCTGTCTCCCAATCTCCCCCCCCATCTACCCCCAGTCTGTCTCCCACTGTCCCCCCCCCAACCCCCCAGTCTGTCTCCCAATCTCCCCCCCCATCTACCCCCAGTCTGTCTTCCACTCTCTCCCCCCCAACCCCCCAGTCTGTCTCCCAATCTCCCCCCCCATCTACCCCCAGTCTGTCTTCCAATCTCTCCCCCCCAACCCCCCAGTCTGTCTCCCAATCTCTCCCCCCCCCCAACCCCCCAGTCTGTCTCCCAATCTCTCCCCCCCAACCCCCCAGTCTGTCTCCCAATCTCCCCCCCCATCTACCCCCAGTCTGTCTCCCAATCTCCCCCCCCATCTACCCCCAGTCTGTCTCCCAATCTCTCCCCCCCCCCCAACCCCCCAGTCTGTCTCCCAATCTCTCCCCCCCCAACCCCCCAGTCTGTCTCCCACTCTCCCCCCCAACCCCCCAGTCTGTCTCCCACTCTCCCCCCCAACCCCCCAGTCTGTCTCCCACTCTCTCCCCCCCCCACCCCCCCAGTCTGTCTCCCACTCTCCCCCCCAACCCTGCAGTCTGTCTCCCACTCCCCTCCCCCAACCCCGCAGTCTGTCTCCCACTCCCCTCCCCCCAACCCCCCAGTCTGTCTCCCCCCCCAACCCCCCAGTCTGTCTCCCACTCTCCCCCCCCAACCCCCCAGTCTGTCTCCCACTCTCCCCCCCAACCCCCCAGTCTGTCTCCCACTCTCCCCCCCCCCCAACCCCCCAGTCTGTCTCCCACTCTCCCCCCCCCCAACCCCCCAGTCTGTCTCCCACTCTCCCCCCCAACCCCCCAGTCTGTCTCCCACTCTCCCCCCCCACCCAGTCTGTCTCCCACTCTCCCCCCCCGTCTGTCTCCCACTCTCCCCCCCCTCAACCCCCCCCCAGTCTGTCTCCCACTCTCCCCCCCCCACCCAACCCCCCCCTAGTCTGTCTCCCACTCTCCCCCCACAACCCCCCAGTCTGTCTCCCACTCTCCCCCCCAACCCCCCAGTCTGTCTCCCACTCTCCCCCCCAACCCCCCAGTCTGTCTCCCACTCTCCCCCCCAACCCCCCAGTCTGTCTCCCACTCTCCCCCCCAACCCCCCAGTCTGTCTCCCACTCTCCCCCCCAACCCCCCAGTCTGTCTCCCACTCTCCCCCCCAACCCCCCAGTCTGTCTCCCACTCTCCCCCCCAACCCCCCAGTCTGTCTCCCACTCTCCCCCCCAACCCCCCAGTCTGTCTCCCACTCTCCCCCCCCAACCCCCCAGTCTGTCTCCCACTCTCCCCCCACAACCCCCCAGTCTGTCTCCCACTTCCCCCCCAACCCCCCAGTCTGTCTCCCACTCTCCCCCCCAACTCCCCAGTCTGTCTCCCACTCTCCCCCCCAACTCCCCAGTCTGTCTCCCACTCTCCCCCCCAACCCCCCAGTCTGTCTCCCACTCTCCCCCCCAACCCCCCAGTCTGTCTCCCACTTCCCCCCCAACCCCCCAGTCTGTCTCCCACTCTCCCCCCCAACTCCCCAGTCTGTCTCCCACTCTCCCCCCCCCCAACCCCCCAGTCTGTCTCCCACTCTCCCCCCCAACCCCCCAGTCTGTCTCCCTCTCTCACCAACCCCTGTCTGTCACACCCCCCCCAGGTCTCTGTCTGTCTCCCCCCCCGCTGTCACTCAGGGATGAGCCTGTTTGTTTTGAGCGCTTCCCCTGTCTGAGCCTCGGCAGCTCTTGGTCTGGACCCTGGAGTGTGTTGGGGTTCCAGCTCCGGGAGGGGCCGGGACAGTGTGTGCCCGGGGTGGGGGATGTCCCGGTGCCGGTCAGCCTGACCAGCCCGGATTGTAACCGCACCTGAGCCGGCCCGGCCCCCACCCCCCGGGACTGGACTGGAGGTGGGGGTGGAGGTGGGGGGGTGATGTTGATCCACTGGCCGGTGAGTGAGCTCCGTGTCCCGGGACTGAGTCTGAATCCGCCCCCGGTCACTGAGACATTGTTTACAGGAGCCGCTCATCCCCGTCACCCTCAACCCAACTGAGGGGCAACTGGCCGGGGGGGGGGGGTGGGGTTTTGGTGGGGGGGTGGGGGTGGGGTTTTGGTGGGGGGGTGGGGGTGGGGTTTTGGTGGGGGGGTGGGGGTGGGGTTTTGGTGGGGGGGGTGGGGTTTTGGTGGGGGGGGTTGGGGTTTTGGTGGGGGGGGTTGGGGTTTTGGTGGGGGGGTTGGGGTTTTGGTGGGGGGGGGTGGGGTTTTGGTGGGGGGGGTGGGGTTTTGGTGGGGGGGGGGTGGGGTTTTGGTGGGGGGGTGGGGTTTTGGTGGGGGGGGTGGGGGTGGGGGTGTTGGGGTTTGGTGGGGGGGTGGGGTTTTGGTGGGGGGGGGTTGGGGTTTGGTGTGGGGGTGGGGTTGGGGTTTGGTGGGGGTGGGGGGTTGGGGTTTTGGTGGGGGGGTGGGGGTGGGGGGGTTGGGGTTTGGTGGGGGTGGGGGGGTTGGGGTTTGGTGGGGGGGGTTGGGGTTTGGTGGGGGTGGGGGGTTGGGGTTTGGTGGGGGGGGTTGGGGTTTGGTGGGGGGGGTTGGGGTTTGGTGGGGGTGGGGGGTTGGGGTTTGGTGGGGGGGGTTGGGGTTGGGGTTTTGGTGGGGGGGTTGGGGTTTGGTGTGGGGGTGGGGGGGTGGGGGTGGGGTTTTGGTGGGGGGGTTGGGGTTTTGGGGGGGGTGGGGTTTTGGGGGGGGTGGGGTTTTGGTGGGGGTGGGGGGGTGGGGTTTTGGTGGGGGGGGGTTTTGGTGGGGGTGGGGAGGGTGGGGTTTTGGTGTGGGGGTTGGTGGGGGGGGGTGTTTGGTGGTGGGGTGGGGGGGGTGGGGTTTTGGTGGGGGTGGGGGGTGGGGTTTTGGTGGGGGGGTGGGGGGGTTGGTGTGGGGGTTGGTGGGGGGGGGTTTGGTGTGGGGGTTGGTGGGGGGGGGGTTTGGTGGGGGGGTGGGGGGGTTGGTGTGGGGGTTGGTGGGGGGGTTGGGGTTTGGTGTGGGGGTGGGGGGGTGGGGGTGGGGTTTTGGTGGGGGGGTTGGGGTTTTGGTGGGGGTGGGGTTTTGGGGGGGGGGGTTGGGGTTTTGGTGGGGGGGTGGGGGGGGGTTGGGGTTTGGTGTGGGGGTGGGGTTTTGGTGGGGGGGTGGGGGTGTGGGGGTGGGGTTTTGGTGTGGGGGTGGGGGGGTTGGGGGGGGTGGGGGTTTGGTGTGGGGGTTGGGGGGGGGGGGGGTGTGTGCGGTGGGGTGTGGGGGGGTGGGGTTTTGGTGGGGGTGGGGGGGTGGGGTTTTGGTGGGGGCGTGGGGGGGGTTGGGGGGGTGGGGGTTTGGTGTGGGGGGGTTTTGGTGGGGGTGGGGAGGGTGGGGTTTTGGTGGGGGGGTGGGGGGGTTGGTGTGGGGGTTGGTGGGGGGGGTTTGGTGTGGGGGTTGGTGGGGTGGGGTTTTGGTGGGGGTTGGTGGGGGTGGGGTTTGGGGGCGTGGGGGGGTTGGGGGGGTGGGGGTTTGGTGTGGGGGGTTTTGGTGGGGGTGGGGAGGGTGGGGTTTGGTGTGGGGGTGGGGGGTGGTGGGGGGGGGTTTGGTGTGGGGGTGGGGTTTTGGTGGGGGGGGGTGGGGGGGTTGGTGTGGGGGTTGGTGGGGGGGGGGGGGGGTTGGTGTGGGGGTTGGTGGGGGGGGGGGGGGGGGGGCGAGTGAAGAACGTGGGCCAGTTTGACTGATTCCAGTTTGTACAGGGAAATGGGTGAAGTCCGCGGGCAGAATCGTTCGTATCGTGACCAGCACCCGAGGAGGTCATTCAGCCCATCTAACCCGTGCTAGCTCAGAAGGAGCTGCCTGGCCCCCTGTAAATTTAATCCTTAGGCACATGGGCCATTCAGCCCGTCTGGTCTGTTTCCAGAAGTAACCCTGAGCTGGATTTTAACTCCATCCACCTCCCTCCCCGAGAAATCTGCTGCCGATTTCCAGCCCGCCCCAGCTGCTCTCTTTAACCCAGTAACGTTTAAAAATTTAACCCCCCCCCCCCCCACACACACACCCCCCACTTCAGGCAGCACATTACAGAATCTCTGCTCTCTCTCTCTCTCTCACTTCCCTCCTCACCCATTGTTTTCCTAATGTCTTCAAACCTCTGCTGCCACTGGAAACCATCAACACCTCATTCAATCTGCCCGCGCCGGTGCCCTGCTCCGAGGGGAGGAGTTTCCAACGTCCCCAACCCAAACTGAGCTTCCCCCCCCCCCCCCCCCGCCCCCCACCCCCGGAATAATTGGGGGAATCTCTGCTCCCCCCCCCCCCCCCCCCCCCCCAACAACTGGACACATTCCGGTGAATTGATGCTTTACAAAGGTTCCCCGCAATTTCTTTGCTCCTCTCTTCGCCTCTTGGTTTGTTCAGCCCTTCTCTGTGCCCCGTCTCTGGCTGAAATAACCGGGCGGCGGCGGCGGCGGCGGCGGCGGCGGCGCCGGATTTTCCCGTTTATTTGGCGATTATTTCGGAAACTGCGGCCGATTCCCAGTCATTGGAATAAGGGCGCCCCCTCTGCCGGGCGCTGCCGGTACTGCGGGCGCCGCCGGGGACTGCGGGAGCGCCCCCCCCCCCCCCCCCCCCCCCCCCCCCCTCTGCCGGGCGCTGCCGGTACTGCGGGCGCCGCCGGGGACTGCGGGAGCGCCCCCCCCCCCCCCCCCCCCCCCACCCCCTCTGCTGGGCGCTGCCGGTACTGCGGGCGCCGCCGGGGACTGCGGGAGCGCCCCCCCACCCCCCCCCCCCCCCACCCCCTCTGCTGGGTGCTGCCGGTACTGCGGGCGCCGCCGGGGACTGCGGGAGCGCGCCCCCCCCCCCCCCCCCCCCCCCTCTGCCGGGCGCTGCCGGTACTGCGGGCGCCGCGGGGACTGCGGGAGCGCCCCCCCCCCCCCCCCCCCCCCCTCTGCCGGGCGCTGCCGGTACTGCGGGCGCCGCCGGGGACTGCGGGAGCGCCCCCCCCCCCCCCCCCCCCACCCCTCTGCCGGGCGCTGCCGGTACTGCGGGCGCCGCCGGGGACTGCGGGAGCGCCCCCCCCCCCCCCCCCTCTGCCGGGCGCTGCCGGTACTGCGGGCGCCGCCGGGGACTGCGGGAGCGCCCCCCCCCCCCCCCCCCCCCCCCCCCCCCCTCTGCCGGGCGCTGCCGGTACTGCGGGCGCCGCCGGGGACTGCGGGAGGGCCCCCCCCCCCCCCTCTGCCGGGCGCTGCCGGTACTGCGGGCGCCGCCGGGGACTGCGGGAGGGCCCCCCCCCCCCTCTGCCGGGCGCTGCCGGTACTGCGGGCGCCGCCGGGGACTGCGGGAGCGCCCCCCCACCCCCTCTGCTGGGTGCTGCCGGTACTGCGGGCGCCGCCGGGGACTGCGGGAGCGCCCCCCCCTGCCGGGCGCTGCCGGTACTGCGGGCGCCGCCGGGGACTGCGGGAGCGCCCCCCTTTGCCGTCTGTTGTCTTTCATTTCTTCCCCATCCGAAAAGAATCAAAGCTGCTGAGACTGGGGATCAATTGGAACTTCCAACACTAAGAGCAATAGATTCTTGTTGGTCACTGATATCTACAGCAGCTGAAGGTCCCCTCAACCTCCTGTCTACCTTCTCTAACCCCAACTTTACACCCTCCTGTACCCCTCTCACCACCATGTCCAACCACCCAAAGCTGGCACTGGGTCCCCTTCTCTTCTGTGATAACCAGCTGCCCACAGCCCAGTTCAAGAAGGCAACTCGCCACCATCTACACAAGGGTAATTAGGGATGGTCAATAAATAGCTGGCCCACCCAGTAAGGCCCACATCAATGAAAATAATTTAAAGGGAATCTGCCCCTCTTGCTCCTGATGTCTCATTTGGAGTGTTTCCTGTGTTGTGCTGTCTGAGGCTGCGGGTGGGAGGTCAGATTAAATAAAACCAACTTTGAGTTTAGTTCAAACCCATCTGGAAAATTTTCTTCAGAATCGCGAAACCTGCACGATCTGATAGTGATTTTGCTGAAGTAACTGTGACTGCCTTTTCTGAGAGAGAGAGAGAAGCATGCAAAGTGGAAAGATGGAATCAGAGTCACTCTCTAAATTCCAGAAACTGTAGGTGTAAAACCTTTGCTGTGCTGCAGGTTCACATGAGTTGGTTTGGAAGGTTTTCTGTGGGTTTAATATCTGCAGCAAACCAGGCATGGGGGGGTGGGGGGAGGGTGCGGTGGTGGGGGCAGAAGATGGGGTCTTGATGATGAGAATGTCTGGAGTTGGGACAATCAATCAGCTGCCATTCATTCTGACAGAGGTCTACAGGCTGGAGGTCAGGGTGTGTCCAGAGTGGATTCCGGCCTTTTTAAGTGTGTAGAAGAAAATGGTGTATTCTATTTCTGAGAGGTGGCACTTTGGGGAACTGTGCAGTGTGGATTGGTGGTTCTTTAATATCACATCTCCCATTACAGCTGGGTGGAAACCAGTCAGTTTGGTAGTCTCGCTAAGGGATGTTACTGGTCCTATGTTCAGAGTCCCTGTCACTTAATGAAGCTGGAAGTCAGACAGTTATCGTGTGGACCAGAAAACCGAGTTTCTTGACCTGTCCTTTGGCTGCAGGCACTGAGGAATGGGATAATGTTGGCCCTGACAGTGTCTGTCACTACTCCATTGTTCACTATCTCTTTGGAGCATTTTAATCCAGGCACTCCAAACTGTGCTATGGTAGAAGTGATCTTGTTTAGGCTGGATCAGTTTTTCGGAGTTGGTCTGTCAGTAACTGATTCTTCCTATGCAGAAACAATGAACCTTCTGAGAAAGAAAGTTTTAATTTGTTATTTCTTGGCCTTTAACTCTCGAAGGACATCCCACAGAGGGACATCTCACTGGCTTTTAATGATGTGACTGAAACCACTAGTGACTCATCTTTGCACTTTTCTCTCCTGTTTTCAGACTTGTCACTGAGCTGAACTCTTGTGCACCAGGGCCACCAGCAAGGGTAAGTTCACTGGGTTCGAGTTTGTTTTTGAGTTTGCATTTCTGAAAACAATTAGAACCTTGAACATGTTTGTAAATTTTGCTGGAGTTACTATTTCTTGTGTTGATTAAAGTCTGAAGTAACTCTCAAAGCAACTGCTAATTGTACTTGCTCTTAATTTGTGTGAGGTGCACTCTAAACAGGACACGCTAAGTTGATGCAGGTTAGATAATTGCATAAAGCTTTTATATATTTTTTTGCTAGATAAAGCTGTGCAGGAATTGAAATGGTACTGAATAGAATCTCGTTTTAAATCTGTGGCTTGTCTCGATGTGAAAAAGCCTTTCACAATTTGCCAGTTAAAGTAGAAATCTCAGGTCAAGTTGGGATAATCTCCAATTCAATGGGATGAAAGTAGGATATGAGGATGGCATTCCATGAGACAGGTGTTTCTCTGGATTGTGTTGGTGTTGACTGTAAAACTCTGTCTTTGTGTTTCAGGTGCAATGGCCTCGGCAGCAGCAGACAGCTGCATCCAGTTCACCAGACATGCGAGTGACGTGCTGTTTAACCTGAACCGACTGCGGTCCCGGGACATTCTGACTGATGTTACTATCCTAGTGGATCGTCAGCGTTTCCGAGCCCACAAGACTGTGCTCATGGCGTGCAGGTGGGACCAGTGAAGATTCATTAAATCAGACCCGTAAAGTACAAACAAGGTGAAGGAAAGGGCCTCCTCTTGGACTGTGGAGTCAGTGTCCCATTTACTTCATTTGGGGTTAAGTAGCCAGGGCTCAGTGGGTAACATTGTTACCTCTGAGTCAGCATGTTGTGGGTGCAAACCCCACGACAGAGACTTGAGCGTGGAATCTAGGCTACTGCTGCTGGCCGCAGTACTGTCCTAAGATTGTGAAAGGTGCCATAGAAATGCAGTGTTCTTTCTTAAACAGCTTCAGTAATATCCATGTACCTTCTCCATGGAATCACTTGCATTTGATTGCCACACTGGGCTTTTCAGTTTCTGATGGTAATACATTTCCCAGTCAACAGTGGGCTTGGTGTTCAGTCCCACTTCACGTCGTTCTCCTATAGCCTGAGGTTCCCAATCCAGGTCTCTCTGGTTAAAGGGCACTGAGTGAATTACAGCTGATTTACACACCTTGTTGCAATCTTCTCCTCTTGCCTCCTCCCACCTCCCCTCCCCTCCCTATCTCATCCAATGCACTACAATCCTCCTCACATCATCAAGACTTTGCTAAGAAGCAGGCCTGTATTTTTGTGGTTACCTTTATGACTTCTTCCTAAGGACCATTTACAAGTCATTAAATTGCCTTTAACTGTCGAAAGTAGAAACATGGAGAATAGGAGGCCATTCGGCCCTTCAAGCCTGCTCCACCATTCAGTATGATCATGGCTGATTCTCTATCTCAACGACATACTCCTGCTGTCTCCTCATATCCCTTGGCACCTTTAGTGTCTAGAAATCTATCTATTCTCCTCAAATATTTTCAGTGACTTGGCCTCCACAGTCTCTGTGGTGGAGAATTCCACAGATGAGAATTCTCCTCATCTCAGTCCTAAATGGTCTACCTCATATCCTGAGACTGTGACCCCTTGTTCTAGATCCTCCAGCTAGAGGAAACATCATCCCTGCACCCAGTCTGTCCAGCCCTGTCAGAATTTTATATGTTTCAATGAGATCCCCTCTCATTCTTCTAAACTCCAGTGAATTCAGGCCTAGTTAGCCCAATCTCTCCCCATACGACAATCCTGCCATCCCAGGAATCAGTCTGGTGAACCTTTTCTGCACTCCCTCTATGGCAAGTATATCCTTTCTTAGGTAAGGAGACCAAAACTGCACACAATACTCCAGGTGTGGTCTCACCAAGGCCCTGTACAGTTGCAGTAAGACATCCTTGCTCCTGTACTCAAGTCCTCTCGCAATGAAGGCCAACATACCATTTGCCTCCTTAACTGCTTGCTGCACCTGCGTGCTTGCTTTCAGTGACTGGTGTACAAGGACACCCAGGTCCCTTTGTACATCAGCATTTCCCAATCTATCACCATTTAAATAATACTCTGCCATTCTGTTTTTCCTACTGAAGTGGCTAACTAAGTTAATACTGCATCTGCCATGTATTTGCCCACTCACTCAACCTGTCTAGATCACCCAAAGCCTCTTAACATCCTCCTCATCACTCACATTCCCACCAAGTTTCATGTCATCAACAAACTTGGAAATATTACACTTGGTTCCTTCATCCAAATCATTGATAGATATTGTGAATATCTGGGGCCCAAGCACTGATCCCTGCGGTACCCCAATAGTCACCGCCTGCCACTCCGAAAAAGACCTATTTATTCCTGCTCTCTGTTTCCTGTCTTCTAACCAATTCTCAATCCATGCCAATATATTACCCCCAATCCCATGTGCTTTAATTTTACACACTAACCTTTTACGTGGGCCTTTATCAAAAGCTTTCTGAAAATCCAAATACACCACATCTACTGGTTCTCCCTTATCTATTCTACTAGTTACATCCTCAAAAAAAACTCCAGTGGGTTTGTCAAACTTGATTTCCCTTTCATAAACCAATGTTGACTTTGTTTAATCCCGTTAATATTTTCTGAGTGTCCTGTTATCACAGCCTTTACAATTGACTAGCAGTTTCCCTATTACTGATGTTAGGCTAGCTGGTCTGTAATTAGCTGTTTTCTCCCTCTTTTTTTAAATAGTGGGGTTACATTTGCCACCCTCCAATCTACCGGGACTGTTCCAGATTCTACCGAATTTTGGAAGGTGTCAACCAATGCATCCATTATTTCCATGGCCACCTCCTTTAGTACCCTGGGATGTAGATTATCGGGCCCTGGGGATTCATTGGCTTCAGTCCCATTAATTTCTCCAGCACTTTGTTTTTTTTAGCAATACTGTTTCCCTTCAATTCCTCCGTTCTTTGGCTCCCTCGTATTTCTGGGCAGTTATTTGTGTCTTCCTCCATGATTCAGAACTAAAGTAGTTGTTTAGTTGCTCTGCCATTTCCTTGTTCTCTATTATAAATTCTCCCATTTTGGACTGTAAGGGACCTACGTCTGTCTTCACTAATCTTTTTGCCGACTTAGAAGCTTTTACAGTCCGCTTTTATGTTCCTTGCAAGTTTACTCTCATACACTCTGAGGGGAAAAATTGTAATGGATAACCATGGCAATGTCAGCTTCCTTTCTGCCTGGTCAGATGACCAGTATCTGATTGGCTGGTGCTCATTTGAGCACGAATGATGTGTGCAACTCTGGAACCCCAACCATGGAGACTCTGTGTGGGATGTGGAATGTTTAAGCACCCACAAGGAGCCTTCCCCCCATGCTGTGCTGACAAAGTTACTGTTGTTTGGTTTTCAGTGGCCTTTTCTACGCTATCTTCACTGATCAGCTGAAGTTCAACTTGAATTTGATTAGTTTGGACCCAGAAGTTGACCCAGAGGGATTTGGTATTTTACTGGATTTTATGTACACATCTCGCCTGCCCCTGAGAGACAGCAGTATCATGGTGGTGATGAGTACAGCTCTATATCTGCAAATGGACCATGTGGCAGATACCTGCCGCAGATACCTGCAGTCCAGGTGAGACAACTGACCTGTTACATTTGGTTGGTGCATAATTCTTTTCCAATGCAGCAATTCTGAAACCAAATAGTGTGCAAGTGCTTTTTGTAAGGCTTTGCAGTTTATCAGTAACGAAGTCTTGCAATTATGTAGGGTTTTGGTGAGAATGCAGTTGATCATTCATAGAATCTCAGACCTTTACACCAGAGAGGTCATTTGGCCTGTCATGCTTGTGCTGGCTCTTTTTGGGGGGGGTGGGGGGGGGAGTGGAAATGTGCATGGTGCCACATTCCTGCTTTTTGTTTGTGACCCTATAAGCTTCTCATTCTTAAATATCTATCCAAATCCCTTTTAAAATTATTCCAGGAATCTCATTCCACCTTTTCAGGTCCCGATAACCAAGTGGGGAGGGCGAGGAGAGTTCTGATTGCCTCCCTCTTGATTTGTTGCCAGTGGCATTAAATAGTTATTGATCTTTTTATTTACTCTTTCATAACTTCGCTTGAAAAGCTCCATCAGGTCAGTCTCTGTTCCAAATGGAGCAAGGAATTGTGGACAGTTTGTAATTGCCTTAGAGGAGGTACAAGGAAGGTTCATCGGACTTATTCCTGGGATGTGCTCTTCTGTGAGGAGAGATTGAGCAGACTGGGTTTATATTCTCTGGAGTTTTGAAGAATGAGAGATGACTCTGACATAAGACTGAGGGTTTGATCGATATTGAGAGGATGTTTCCCCAGAAGGAGAGTATAAAACTAGGGGTCATATCCTCAGGGTAAATGGCTGGCCGTTTCAGATGGAGCTGAGAAATTTCTTCACTCAAAATTGTGAATCCTTGGAATTCTTTACCTTGAGGGCAGTAGATGTTCAAATTAAGTATATTCAAGACTGAAATCGATTGATCGGTTTTTTTTGGGGGTGGCGGGGGGGGCACTAATTAAATCAAAGGATATGGAGAAGGAAAGCGGAGTTAAGGTAGAAGATCAGCTACGTGTTTAGTCAATGGTGGAGCAGGGCTTGAAGGGTGGTTGTGGGGGACAGGAGGGGGGGATTGTGGGAGATGGATGGATGGGGGAGGGGGAAGGGATATGTGGCACTGACGACCTCCAGACAGATCAATTTGTCTTGTAATAATCTCCATTTTGCTGAAAATTGTTACTAACCTTGATTTGTTTTCTAACAGTGAAGATCTCTGCTCTACAATCAGTTCACCCCAGCAGGGGTTTCTCTCCAGCAATGCAATGTTACCTCCAGAAGCCTTAAGCTTTCGAAAATCTGAAGTGACTGAAAATCTGCTTCGTGATGCATCAGCCCCTGATGGGAGGCCTCTGGGCTCGAGTGTCTACAACGTAATGACTCCCTCTGCACACCCTTACCCTTTGTACAGCCACATCCCTGTTCACAGTTACTCTGCAAACCCTTACTTGGTTAATGAATTCCGGGACTCCCATGTCCCTTTGTCCGATGTCCCCAAGCTCAGGAGGTACCAGGGTAACTGCGTGCAGCACAATGGTGACACGGGTTTCACAAAGTACAACAGCAGGTCTGTCACTGACATCTCGTCCAATATTTGTCATGCGACTGTTTTCTCTCCCAGAGAGATTTGTAGAGAAGGTGATGTTAAAATGGATTTGCACTATAATCAAACTCCGAATTCCAAAATGGCCACGCAGTCCACCATGAGTAACTTGGCAAATTACTCTTCCTCACTGCTGAATAGTAGGAAGGCTGAAGAAAGCAATATCCTGAAGGCGGATCGGAGAGAATTCTTGGAATCCAGTAACCTGCCTGTTAATCATAAAGGCCCTCTAATTGGACCTCGGAGTCCTCTGAAATCTGACTGTCAACCCAACTCCCCAACTGAATCCAGCAGCAGCAGGAACGCCTTCAGGAGTCAGTGTTCAGAATCTCCCACAGCCAAGAGCCCCATTGACCCCAAAGCCTGTAACTGGAAAAAGTACAAATTCATTATTCTGAACTCTTTGAACCAGAGCTCAAAAACTGAAAACGACAATCACCTCGAGCCTGAAAATGGCTCTGCTCCAACCTTCACTGCTTCTCCTGCCCCTTTCCACCAGTCCACTGATGCCGAGACTTTGGGAAGCCAAACACCAGCAAAAATGGATGTTGATGGGGATGATCTGCACGTTCCCCAGGCCAGCAAACTCAACAACATTGTCAACAGGTACATGTAACTTTACAATCATAGAATCTTGTACAGAGGAGGCCATTCGATCCATTGTGAATTTGAGGCTTTTGGAAAGAGCTGTCCAATTTGCCTCGCATTCCGCCTCCTTCACCATCTCTCCCCACCCCCACCAGCCACCAGAACCAAACTATTATATTTCTTATAAACAAAAATGTACAGTATACGATGAAAACAGTAGTGTGTTTTTTCAATGTTTCTCCTCCTTCCCCTCTTACTGCATCTTGGAGACTGAAAATTGCTAAAAACAAAGATTCTCACTACAGTTTCATTTGCATAATGACCTGATTTCCACAGGGTCTCATTCTGATCTTTTCTTACTAAGGTCACCCGAGGAGTCTTCACTGGATAACCAGCAAACATCTCCGATCGATGCCTTCCCCCGCAAATGTAGCTTGTGTGAGTCACCGGCTCACCAACACACTGAACTGTGCCGTGTCACACCTGTGTCTCACCTGGGAGAGGAACTGACCGAGACACAGTCTGAGCTCTCAGACTCCAGCTCAGGTGAGGTGCCAACAATTTAACAGCTGGGAACTTGTATTTGCAAGACTGAGCAACATTGTTTGAGACAGGCTCCTGAGACTATTTGTGTACTGATTGATTGAATATGTGGGCTAGGTAAGAGATGAGAAATGGAAAATTGAATGTCAGTGGTGGAGAGTTTATGGTGTTGGGCTAGTCCCTGAGGTTGAGCAAGTTCAAATCCCACCATTGGTGAGCCAGGAATTGAATAACTTTGAGGGGTTGCCACTGGGAAAGATGATCAGATTGGAACTGTAAAAAAAAAACCATTCTGAATGCCATCCCTTTGAGGGAAGGGAGCCCTGTCATTCTAACCAGCCTCACTTTGTGATTGGCTCTTGATTCCCACTGGACACAGGGTGAAGGAGCCTCTGTAATGTGGAGGCTGCGTGTCTGAGATTGGAAATTGGGTGATTTTCATTTTCTGTTAAGTTGAACTGAAGAGCTGGCCGGTGGGGGGGGTGGGGGCGGCGGTGGGAAAGAGAAGGGTGGGGGCATTGGCATGCATGGCGTGGGTGAAGCGTATAAAAATTATTCCCTTTAGTTAAAGACGTGCTTTAAAATTCCATTGCAGCTCCCATTCTGTATTGGGTGAGATTTACAGTGAGGGGGTTTTTGGGGGTGAGGTGGGTGGAGATAGGATTTTGTTGCTGGGGGGGAGGGGGGAGTTTTGATGGGGTGGGGGGGGGTTGGAGTGGGGTCTTGCTGGGGGTGGGGGTGGGTGGGGGTGGGGGGGGGTTGGAGTGGGGTCTTGCTGGGGGTGGGGGTGGGGGTGGGGGGGGGTTGGAGTGGGGTCTTGCTGGGGGTGGGGGTGGGGGGGGTGAGTGCGGGTTGGGGTGGGGTCTTGCTGGGGGTGGGGGTGGGGGGGTGGGTGCGGGTTGGGGTGGGGTCTTGGTGGGGGTGGGTGGGGGTTGGGGTGGGGTCTTGCTGGGGGTGGGGGTAGGGGGGGCTGGGTGGGGGTTGGGGTGGGGTCTTGCTGGGGGTGGGGGTGGGGGGGGTGGGTGCGGGTTGGGGTGGGGTCTTGCTGGGGGTGGGGGTGGGTGGGGGTGGGGGGGGGTTGGGGTGGGGTCTTGCTGGGGGTGGGGGTGGGTGGGGGTGGGGGGGGGTTGGGGTGGGGTCTTGCTGGGGGTGGGGGTGGGGGGGGGTGGGTGCGGGTTGGGGTGGGGTCTTGCTGGGGGTGGGGGTGGGGGGGGTGGGTGCGGGTTGGGGTGGGGTCTTGCTGGGGGTGGGGGTAGGGGGGGTGGGGGGGGGTTGGGGTGGGGTCTTGCTGGGGGTGGGGGTAGGGGGGGTGGGGGGGGGTTGGGGTGGGGTCTTGCTGGGGGTGGGGGTGGGTGGGGGTGGGGGGGGGTTGGGGTGGGGTCTTGCTGGGGGTGGGGGTGGGGGGGGGTTGGGGTGGGGTCTTGCTGGGGGTGGGGGTGGGGGGGGTGGGTGCGGGTTGGGGTGGGGTCTTGCTGGGGGTGGGGGGTGGGGGGGGTGGGTGCGGGTTGGGGTGGGGTCTTGCTGGGGGTGGGGGTGGGGGGGGTGGGTGCGGGTTGGGGTGGGGTCTTGCTGGGGGTGGGGGTAGGGGGGGTGGGGGGGGGTTGGGGTGGGGTCTTGCTGGGGGTGGGGGTAGGGGGGGTGGGGGGGGGTTGGGGTGGGGTCTTGCTGGGGGTGGGGGTGGGTGGGGGTGGGGGGGGGTTGGGGTGGGGTCTTGCTGGGGGTGGGGGTGGGGGGGGGTTGGGGTGGGGTCTTGCTGGGGGTGGGGGTGGGGGGGGTGGGTGCGGGTTGGGGTGGGGTCTTGCTGGGGGTGGGGGTGGGTGGGGGTGGGGGGGGGTTGGGGTGGGGTCTTGCTGGGGGTGGGGGTGGGGGGGGTGAGTGCGGGTTGGGGTGGGGTCTTGCTGGGGGTGGGGGTGGGGGGGGTGAGTGCGGGTTGGGGTGGGGTCTTGCTGGGGGTGGGGGTGGGGGGGGGTTGGGGTGGGGTCTTGCTGGGGGTGGGGGTGGGGGGGGGTTGGGGTGGGGTCTTGCTGGGGGTGGGGGGGGGTTGTGGGGCAGGTGGGGATGAGGATGGGGTCTTGCTGGGGGTGGGGGGGGGTGGGCGCGGGTTGGGGTGGGGTCTTGCTGGGGGTGGGGGTGGGGGGGTGTTGGGGTGGGGTCTTGCTGGGGGTGGGGGGGGTTGTGGGGCAGGTGGGGGTGGAATTTTGCTGGGGAGGGGGGCGTGGGGATGGTGGGGAGGGGGATTGGGAGGGGATCTTGTGGGGAGAAAGTCGAATCCCTGCCAACAGGACACCACACTTGATTAATCTCAAATTCTTTTGTTAAATTCTTGTTTTCAGAGCTTGGGCAGTCGTGAACTCTGTTTTTCCTGAAAAAAGAGACATGTCAAAGCTTTTCATCTTGCACTTATCAGGGCACCTTAATAACCAATATGAGGGGGGAAATATTGATGTTCTCACCTTGTATTGATGTCCTTGCACAGAGTCCTGATGAGTGCAGGATGAAAAGATTCAACATGTCTTTTTTTTTTCAGCAAATTGTCCAAGTTCTGTATCACCAAACGACTGTTTTTCCTGTAACTGATTTTTATCTACAAACAGTAATTCTCATAATTAGTTTGTAAAAAAAAAAACTGCAGTCCTTAAAGGGAAGACTTAGTTTAATGTTCTTTGGGTCTGAGTGTGTTTCCTGCTGTGTGGTTCTGAGGCACATTGATCAGGAATACCCTCACCATCCGTGCTTTCAGCTGAGTTTGCTTGGCTGGTGTGTTGGGATCACGTGACCTCTTGACCTCTTGACTCAGAAGGAGGAGGAGTGTTGAAGGGAAAATTAAGCAGGGGGTTCTCATCTTGATCACTTTTAATTCTTTGTCTGTGTTCAGGGCCGTATCCCCCTCTGCCCACACTCTTGACCTTGGCTTGTGTGTACCCAGTGAGAATCAGTGCCTGCTTGAGAATAAATGAGCCAGGCATGGAGCATCTCCATGTTGCTCTCACCCTTTTGCCCCCCCCCACCCCCAAAACTGACACTGCTCCTACCTGCCCTGTTCTCTTCTATTGGGTGAGGGGGTAGGGTGGGGGGTGGGGTTGCTGTCTGGTATCTCCATGTATGATGTTTTCTGAGTTTCAACCATTCCTGGTCTAACCCTGAAGTGTTTTGTGTTTTGCTCAGACAATGGATCTTTCTTCTGTGGTGAGTGTGACTGTAAGTTCACCGATGATGCCACACTCAAGAGGCACATGGTCCAATCACACAGCGACAAGCCCTACAAATGTGACCGATGCCAAGCTGCATTCCGCTACAAGGGGAACCTGGCAAGTCACAAAACTGTGCACACAGGTAGGGACCCTGAACCTGAGGTGTCTGGAGAGGGAGAAGGGCCTGTGAAGGAGGGTTGCTTGGTCATCATCTCCCTCTAATATGCTGCTGTGTTCCATGCAGGGGAGAAGCCATATCGCTGCAATATCTGCGGAGCTCAGTTCAATCGTCCTGCAAACCTGAAGACTCACACACGCATCCATTCTGGTGAAAAGCCATACAAATGTGAGACCTGTGGAGCACGGTTTGTCCAGGTTTGTACCCAGACTAAACTATCCAGTTAATCCCACTCCCCTGCTCTTTCCCCATAACCCTGCAAAATTTTCCACTTGCAAGTACTTCTCCAATTTCATTTGGAAGTTACTTTTTTAAATTCATTTTACGGGGTGTGGGCGTCGCTGGCTGGGCCCAGCATTTATTGCCCATCCCTAATTGCCCTTGAGAAGGTGGTGGTGAGCTGCCTTCTTGAACCGCTGCAGTCCATGTGGTGTAGGTACACCCACAGTGCTGTTAGGGAGGGAGTTCCATGATTTTGACCCAGTGACAGTGAAGGAACGGCGATATATTTCCAAGTCAGGATGGTGAGTGACTTGGAGGGGAACGTCCAGGCGGTGGTGTTCCCATCTATCTGCTGCCCTTGTCCTTCTAGATGGTAGTGGTCGTGGGTTTGGAAGATGCTGTCGAAGGAGCCTTGGTGAATTCCTGCTGTGCGTCTTGTAGATGGTACGCACTGCTGCTACTGTGCACCGGTGGTGGAGGGAGTGAATGTTAGTGGATCTGGTGCCAATCAAGCGGGCTGCTTTGTCCTGGACAATGTCAAGCTTCATGAGTGTTGTGGGAGCTGCACTCATCCAGGCAAGTGAGGAGTATTCCATCACAACCCTGACTTGTGCCTTGTAGATGGTGCACAGGTTTGGGGAGTGAGGAGGTGAGTTACTTGCCAGAGGATTCCTAGCCTTTGACCTGCTCTTGTAGCCACAGTATTTATATGGCTAGTCCAGCTCTCCATTTGAGAGCAGCTGATTAATTAATTGGCTAACTAGCCCAGTCTAGTTGTAGTCTTGCCTGCAGAAAGCATAACCAGGAATTCTGGATCAGGATTATTGATCTGGATCAGGATTATTGATCTGGAAGCTGAATCTGTGCAACATCAGGGAGAGGGGAGGCGATACCTGGACACTTGTACCAGAAGATGGTCACATCCATTACAATAGGGTTGTCTGTTTTGCTCAGCAGTGAGGAACAGGAGGGTGTCACCGTGAGTGAGGCAGGTAAAAGGACCAAGCAGACAGTAGTGGAGGAGCCTCAGACTCTGCAGTCGTTAAACTGGTTTGAGGCGATTGCAACTTGTGTGGATGAGCAGATTGGCCATGGTACAGAAAGTCATTCAAGTGAGGGGGAATGTAGTGGTAGTAGGGGACAATATAGTGAGAGGGATTGACACTTCTGTTTAGTAAAGAGCGAGAGTCCAGGAGACTGTGTTGCCTGCCCAGTGTCAGGGTTCAGGACATCTGCTAGAGAGGAACTTACAGTGGGAGGGGGAGGACCCAGTTGTCGTGGTCCATGTAGGTACCAATGACATTGACAGGACAAGGACCTGAGGAGCTTTGTACCAAATTAAGAAGCAGAACCTCAAAGGCAATACTTTCTGGGTTACTACCTGACCAAAGTTCAAATTGGCATAGGACAAATAAGACGAGAGAAATGAATGCTGAGACTGGCGTGGGAGAAGTGGGTTCCAATTTGTGGGGCACTGACACCATTTCTGTGGAAATTGGGGGCTGTACCATTGGGAACAGTTTATACCTGAACTGTGCTGGGACCGGTAAGAGAGAAAGGTACTAATATGGGAAATGGTAAACAGACCGTGACAGGAAGGAATAGGGAGTACCAATCTGAGTAAATCAGATTAGGGTTGAGGTTACAAAAATAATAGGTCAAAACTAAAGTCACTCTATCTGTCTGTAGCATTTAAAACAAAACAGATGAACTGATAGCACAAATGGAAATAAGTACAATCTGATAGCCATTACAGAGACATGTCATAGGTTGGGGCCTGAATATTGAAGGGTGCGTGATATTTCGGAAAGACAGGAAGCTAGGAAAGGATGGAGGGCTGGCTCCGTTAATTAATGATAATATTAGCAAAATAGAGAGAAATGACCTAAGTTCAGGACACCCAGGATTTAGGAGCATTTTGGGTTGAGATGAGGAATGATAAAGGCAAGAAGTCACTTATAGAAGTGGTGTGCATATATAGACTGGAAAATTCACATGGGCAAAGGTAGCCTAGGTATGAGGAATTCATAGAATGTTTTTGTGATAGTTTAAGAACACATTCTGGAGCCAACCATAGTAGGCTATACTAGGCCTGGATAAAAGCAAAATATTGCGGATGCTGGAAATCTGAAACAAAAATAGAAAATACTGGAAAAACTTAGGCCTAACAGCACCTGTGGAGAATAAAACAGTTTTGAGTCTGTGTGACCCTTCAGAGCTCTGAAGAAGAGCCATAAGGACTCAAAATGTTTTTCTCTCCACAGATGCTGTTAGAACTGCTGAGATTTTCCAGCATTTTCTGTTTTTGTTACTAGATCTGGTATTGTGCAATGAGGTGGGATTGATTAATGTTGTCATGGTGAAGGCACCCCAAGGTAGCAGCGATTATAATAGGATTGAATTTTACATTCAGTTTGAGGAAGAGAAGAATGAGGCTAAAACTAGTATTGTAAACTTGAATGTGGGCATGAAAGCAGAGCTAGCCAAAGTGAACTGACATATAAGGTTAAGGGTTGGTTCAATAGAGATACAGTGGCAGATGTTTAAGGGGATATTTCAGAATACACAGAATAGATACATTCCAACGAGAGGGAAATTTCAAGGAGAGGACCCACCATCTGCAGTTAATTAAAAAGTTAAAGATAGTATCAGACTTAGAGAAAGTATATAATTGTGCAAAGATGGGTGGCAGATCAGAAGATTGGACAGAATGTACAAACCAGCAAAGAATGGCCAGAAGATTTAAAAGCAAGGAAAAATTAGAGGACGAGAGAAAGATATCTAGAAATATAAAGACAGTTAAGAATGTTCCTATCGATATTTTTAAAAAAGTTAACAAAGTGAGTATTGGTCCTAAAGAAAGTGAGTCTGGGGAATTGATAATGGAAAATAAGGAGATGGCAGATGAGCTGAACAGGTATCTTGCATTGGTCCTCCATATAGAGGATACAAGTAACATCTCAGAAATAGCCATAAATCAGGAAATGGAAGGGAGGGAGGAACTCAGGAAAATTATAATCACCAGGGAAGTGGTACTGAGCCAATTGTTGAAGCTGTGGGCTGACAAACCCCCAGGTCCGGATGGAATTAATCCCAGGGTCTTAAAAGAAGGCTAGTGAGGTAATTGATGTGTTGGTTTTAATTTTTCAAAATGCACTAGATACAGGGAAGGTTCCATTAGATTGGAAAATAGCGAATATAACTCCTTTATTCAAAAAGGGAGACAGAAAGCAGGAAACTACAGGCCAATTAGCTTCTCTGTCATAGGGAAAATATTGGAAGCTATTATCAAAGTTGTTACAGCAGGCCACTTAGAAAACTTCAAGGTGATCAGGCAGAGTCAACGTGGTTTTATAAAAGGGGAAACATGTTTAATCAATTTATTGGAGTGCTTTGAAGAAGTAACATGTGCTGTGGATAAAGGGGAACCAGTGGATGTACTGTACTTAGATTTCCAGAAGGAGTTTGATAAAGTGTCACATAAAAAATTATTGCAGAAAATTAAAGCTCATGGTGCAGAGGGTAACTTTTGGCATGGATAGAAGATTGGCTAGCTAACAGGAACAGAGAGTAGGCATAAATGGGTCTTTTTCTGCTTGGCAAGATGTAACGAGTGGTGGGTGCCACAGGAATCAGTGCTGGTGCCACAACTTTTACAACTTATATAAATGACTTGGATGAAGGGACTGAAGGTATGGTTGCTAAATTTGCTGATGACATAAAGATGGGTAGGAAAGTAAGTTGTGAAGAGGACATGAGACTGAAAGGGATATAGATAAGTTAAATGAGTGGGCAAAAATCTGGCAAATGAAATATAATGTGGGCAAATGTGAAATTGTCCATTTTGGCATGTAGAATAAAAAAGCTTATCTAAATGGTGAGAGATTGCAGAGCTCTGAGATTCAGAGGGATCTGGGTGTCCTAGTGCATGAATCACAAAAGGTTATTATGCAGGTACAGCAGGTAATTAGGAAAACTAATAGAATGTTATCATTTCTTGCAAAGGGAATTGAATATGAAAGTAGGGAGTTTATGCTTCAGTTGTACAGGGCACTGGTGAGACCACAGCTGGAGTACCAGGTACAGTATTGGTCATCTTATTTAAGGAAGGATGTAAGTGCATTGGAAGTAGTCCAGAGAAGGTTTACTGGACTAATGCCAGGAATGGGAGGGTTGTCTTTTGAGGAAAGGTTGGAGTTTAGATGAGTAAGAGGCAACTTGATTGAAACACTTAAGATCCTGAGGGGTCTTGACAGGATGGATATGGAGAGGATGTTTCCTCTTGTTGAGAATCTAGAACTAGGAGTCACTGTCTTAAGTGTGTGACCCCTTATTTTTAAACAGATGAGATTTTTTCTGAGGGTCGTGAGTCTTTGGAACTCTCTTCCTCAAAGGTGGAAGCAGAATCTTTGAATATTTTTAAGGCAGGGTTGATAGGTCCTAGATAAACAAGGGGGTGAAAAGTTATCTGAAGTAGGCAGGAACGTAGAGTAGAGGTTACAATCAGATCAGCCATGATCTTATTGAATGGATGGAGCAGGCTCGAGGGACCTACTCCTAATTTGTATGTTCATATGTAGTTCAGTTTCTAGTCCATGGTAACTCCCAGGATGTTGTTAATGGGGATTCAGTGATGGGAATGCCATTAAATATCAAGGGGAGAATCTGCTTCCACTGCACTTTCAGTCAGCACATTTCAGATCACAACCGCCTGTGGTTTTAGGAAAGAAACCCTATCTCCCTCTCTGGCTCTTTTGCCAATTCTCTTCAATCTATAAGCTCTGGTTATGGTTCCTTCTGCCTCAGAAAACAGTTTCTTCTGATTCATTATTAAAAGCCTTCATGATTTTGAAAACCTCTTCTAAATCTTCCCTTATTGTTCACCTTCCCAGCTTCTCCACTCTGTCCACTAACTGAATTCCCTCATCTACAGCCCCATTCCAGTACATCTCCTCTCCACCTTCTCCAAGGTTTCTCGTGGTGCCCAGAATTAATTACATGCGATGCAGGCATCACTGGCAAGGCCAGCATTTGTTGCCCATCCTCATCCCTAATTGCCCTTAACTTGTTGGCCCATTTCAGAGGGCAGTTAAGAGTCAACCACATCGCTGTGGGTCTGGAGTCACATGTAGGCCAGACCAGGTAAAGACAGCAGATTTCCTTCCCCAAAGGGCATTAGTGAACCAGATGGGTCTTAGAGACAATTGATGATAGTTTCATGGTCAACATTACTGAGACTAGCTTTATGTTCCAGATTTGTTAATTTAATTTAAATTCCACCAGTTGCTGTTGTGGGATTTGAACCCATGTCTCCAGAGCATTCCCCTGGGCCTCTGGATTACTGGCCTAGTGACATTACCATTACACCACCATCTCCCCACAATGGGACACAATCTTCCAGCTAAGACCAAACCAGTGATTTAGAAATGTTTAGCTGAACCTCCTTGCATTTTTGCTTTACTTCAGTAAAAAGGCCAGTGATAATGTCAAATTCAAATCCTATAAATAAGCTGCAACTCTGCTCTGGTTTTGGGTCTGAAACAGAATCCTGAGTGCTGCAGTAGGAGCTTTGTTGAATCATGCAGCACAGAAGGAAGCTATTCGACCCATTATGCCTGCGCTGGTTCTTGGTTTGATTAGTCTCATTCCCCATAATCCTGCAAATTCGTTCCCTTCGAATATTTGAGGTGAGTCAGTTCCTGAGCTGATGATTAGACTTGTTAGTTTACGGAACAGATGGCCTTTAGGTTGACAAATTGAGATGAAATATTTTCCTGTCATGACCAAAAGATTAAATTGTAAAAATAAAACTGTTTACTTGATTCTGTCTGAGGCTGAGAATCGTTTTTTCCATATTAAATCTGCCCCTTTGCAATAGAAACCAGCTGAAAAGTTAAATCGATAAGTTCCATTTTCTGCAGCAGTTCTGTTTCTCATGTGAAACTCTTAACTTTCCATATGATCAGATAACTGGTGCTGGCTGGCTCTGTAGAGTGTATTTGAAGTTATCGGTAACAAAGCTTTTGAGTTTCACAGTAATAATTTATCTGTGCTCGTCCACAACATCTGCTGAAGTAAGTTTTGTGCTTAGTGTTTTGGAAAAGTTGAGACCAGTCGATGTGTTGCTGGGTTCAAAGGCCGAGGAAAGGGACAGGCCCTCTGGTTGAATCCTCGCTCTATTCAGGAATGAAAGTTGGTATTTTGAAAATGATGTCAAGGTCTTTGGGCCCTGGGTATTCCAGCAAATCAGTGTGGAGAGATTGGAGAAGCTGGGATCATTCTCCTCAGAATGGAAAAGACTAAGATGTGATTTAAATAGGTTTTCAAATTTGAATTGGTTTTAATGGAGTAAATAGAGAGAAACAGTTTCCAGTGGCAGACCTGTCGATAACCAAAGAACACCAATTTTGAGTAATCTCTGGTTCCTGGACAGACAGTTGTGACAGATTAGTTGCAGGGAGGTCTATGCTCTACTCATCTCATTCTAACCATCTCTCTCCAAAGGTAGCTCACCTCCGAGCTCATGTGCTGATCCACACCGGAGAGAAACCCTATCCATGTGAGATCTGTGGGACTCGCTTTCGACATCTGCAGACACTTAAGAGTCACCTTCGGATCCACACAGGGGAGAAGCCTTACCATGTGAGTAAACAAGGGGGGTGGCAAGGATGGTGCAGTAAGTGAAGGGGTGGCAGGAGAGGTGGTGATGTTGGTCACTGGTAATGCTGGATGGCAGCCCAGAGGTCCTGGGTTCAAGTTCCACCTGCGCAAGTGATCAAACCAAACTCTGAATTTGTGGACTAACACTGGGTAAAGTGGCCATAACGAGGATCTCTCACTCACTGAAAAGAGTCTCTACACCAGTTTCCATGCCTGATCTCAGCAAGCACCTTGGCAGTATAACCTGTGGTGCTGAGCCATCATCACTTGGGGAAATGAGGGGTGGGCAATAAATCCATCAGCCACAGACACCCCCATCCATCGAGCTGAGAGCATTCCTCCAATTGTGCTCAATGCTGGAATCCCAGAGGCATGTGGGATTGTTGTCCTCTGGGTGTCGTTGGGGGGAATGGGAAGCCGTCATTTCCCTGGTGACATGTAAGGCAATTTGACTTGTTTGTCAGCCAGCAGACTGTTGCCAGACTGAGGAATGAGGGGCAGGGGTTAGTGTCAGAAACAGTCCCTGAAGCTGCTGCCATTTGATGCACATGGGGCCTGTAAGATGGAGTTGGTGCTCAACCTCTTGGCTCATGTGACCAACCTGACATCACTCTTTAGTTTGAAAGTTGATGAAAACTCGATGCTTGGATTTTGAGTCATTCGTTCCTTAAGTTACACTGAGCTTCAGTATTTTTGTGGTGGGCAGTGGAGAGGGTGAAAATTGTCCAGTTGAACTACAGTCTTTGTTATTGTGTAGAAAATGCAATGGCCAATTAATGCACAGCAAGGGCTCTCAAACAGTGATGATGAAAATGACCAGATAACAGTGATGTTGGTGGAGGGATTGGTATTGATCCAGTGCCAGGGAGGGATCTTCTGCATCTATCTGAGAAAAAACGAGTGGGCCTTGGTTTAACATTTCATCCAAAAGGTGCCCCTCTGACATGACGGTGTTTCCTTCATGTGCCCCCGCAGTGCTGATCTGGATTAGCAGCCTTGATTATCAGCTCAACTGTCTGGCCTGGGACATGAGTCCACAGTCTGAGCTGTGTTTTCCCCACTACCAGGTCTTGCTTGTCGACACTTTGAGATTAGTATTCAATGAGTCCTATATTAAACTTTTAGTATCTTTCTACCACTAAATTGTTTCTCTTTCTCTCTCTCTAGTGTGAGAAATGTAACCTGCACTTTCGCCACAAGAGCCAGTTGAGACTTCACCTGAGACAGAAACATGGAGCCATCACCAATACCAAGGCACAGTACAGAGTGCCTGCAGAGCCACAGTCAGACGTCTGCCCAGCTCGCTGACCACTCGCTTAGCTTTGCACACACGTTGAACTTTTTTGAGGTGGTGGAATTTCTTTGAATTGTTAAGGGTTTTCATTCAGAGTTCCCCCATGTGGTAAACTTTATGACAGGTATCATCAGATCAAACTCTAACGGGTTTCTTGTGAAAAGTGCTTGCAATTTTTCTGTTAATAGACGTTTGGAGTGTTTAAGCTTTTAAAAGATGCCTCTCTGCCCATAATATAAAGGAATGTATGAAAATATATATATATATTTTTCCTGTGCAAAGCACAGATCAGAGTTGTACTATTATATAAAATGGGAAGGGTCAATGATATTTTTAACCAAAGTTCTAGCTATGGCAGTTAATGAATGATGCTTCAGGCAGATTGTCTGCAGGCAGAGCACAGTCTGAACATCTCTATTGCTTAAAGCACTTAAGATATTTTGTCTATTGTGAAAATTATATATGTGCTTTTTGAAGTATTCTTTACAGTTGTTTTTGAAAAGTAAGGTTTACATTTTGTCCAAATGCTGTATTCATTTCTTGTTCATGTTGTTCCCGTCTTGTTGACCAGAGCAGTTTCCATTGGTGCCTTCTACGTGCTAAAGCTGGATGTCCCAAAGGTTCTGATTCTCCCTGACACTCTCTCTTTAGCCCCCTCCCCAGCCCCTTGCCCCTATACTCCCCTCTCCACCTCCCTGTGACCCTGGAACCCCTTTTGTGCCCTGGGTCACTGAGCGCTCCACTGTGAGCTTCCAACACAATGTTGGTTTAAAACTGGGCAATGATTTGAGAATTTTTATCACATACTGTACAATATATCTGTAAGGACGTAATAAAAATATATCGCACTGTTCCAGGCTCGTTGTCTGTCTCTTTCTGTACTAGTGCACATCCTTTCCCCCTCAGGAAAAATGACTGAAGCTATGATTGGTAAATGCCCTTTAGGGAAGGAAACTTGCCATTCTTACCCAGTCTGGGCTTATGTGATTCCAGTCCCCCACCAGAACCTAATGCAATACTCCAGAGCTTTATAAAGGTTAAGCAAAACTTGCTTGTTTTTGTACTCCATGCCTCTGTATATGAAACTCAAGATCCCAAGATCGGCACAAGCCTTGGGCTGGACTTTGTGTCCTATCACTGCACAGTTCAGTATAGCTGAGAATAGCCTCCAGGGAGAGGCTGATTGGATTGTTGACTTGTTCCCAACCTGAAGGATTGGACAGAAAAAGTCTTCGCTGGAAAAAGATCAAATGCAGTTTCCACATCCCAGGAACTGGACTCTACAACTTTAAATGTGAAAATCTTAAGCCAAGACGTCTCAGCCCAACAACAGCTTGGGTTTATATAACACAAGCGTGTTGACTGAGTCATCACACAAGGATGTTCGGGCAGTTGTTGGAAATCTTGGGCAAAGAGATAGGTTTAAGGAGAGTCTTAAAGGAAGAAAGCAAAACTAGAGGTTTTTGAGATTGGCACTTTAGTTGAAGGTATGCCCACCAAATGGAGTGATTAAAATTTGCAATGCACAAGAGGGTGGAATCAGAGGCAACAAGCTCGGCAAGTATTGTAGCGGCGGGGTGCGGGTCAGTGTTAGATAAACTGATCAGATTATTAAACTAACATTGGCAACAAAGCTGCCATTACTCTGGACTGGGGGAGAGCCAGCATTTTTGTTCTTGATCAGACTAAAAATGCAATGCTCAACTCTGCTGCCTCTCCTGGTTAGTCATACTGAGTCTGCATCAGGGTTTCTCCTGGATGAGAAACCTGAAGGACATATGGCACCTGTAGGGGTTCCTGCCTCACTGGATGTCAGGAATGTGAGGCTGGGATAAGTAAGGACTTGTTCAAAGCATGCCCATGTCCCTACTCCAATGCAACAGTGCCCAAATGCTTAGTAATCAAGGTGAACAGTTTCTCTCCACCAATGCAGCCTGACCTGTTGAGTGTTTGCAGCATTTTCTGTCATTATAGCTAGGGCTGTGTTTGCTCTTAATTAGAAATATTTTATTAGATTGAAGCACTATAGGCTAATCCTAATCAGTTTATTAGTGGCACTGGTGGCTTCTTTCAGCTTTACCCATTTGACTTGGGGTTACCACAATGCTGGTTGGTCACCCTTCTCTGTCTCCTGTCAGTCAAATTCCTCTCACCAATCCCACCATGTTCAATTCTCTCACCGTCGCATCTTTCCATCTGGTCTTTGTCTTTCCTCTACTCCTTCATCCTGCAGTCGCATCTTCATCACTTGCCACACCACATTTCCCCTCGTCCATACCATTTCAATCTCTTGGCTACTTTCTCCATACGAACGTATGCATTAGGAGCAGGATTAGGCCACTTGGCCCCTCAAGTCTGCTCTACTATTCAATGAGATAATGGCTGATCTGAATGTAACCTCAACACCACATTCCTGCCTACCCCTGATAACCTTTCACACCCCGCACCCCCTCTCCCCCCCCCTGCCCCTTGTTAATCAAGAATCTATCTAACTTTGCCTTAAAAATATTTAAGGACTCTGCCACTGGCTTTTGAGCAAGTGTTCCAAAGACTCACTACCCTCTGAGAGAAAAAATTCTCCATCTGTTTTAAATGGGTGACCCCATATTTTTAGTTCTAGATTCTCCTGCAAGAGGAAACATCCTTTCCACATCCACCCTGTCATGACTGCTCAGATCTTAAAGGTTTCAATCAAATCACCTGTTGCTTTTCTAAACTCCAGTGGATATAAGCCTGGCCTGTCCAACCTTTCCTCATAAGAAAACCCACCCATCCCAGGTATTAGTCTAGTAAATCTTTCAACTGCTTCCAAAGCATTTACATCCTTCCTGAAATAAGGAGACAAATACTGCACACAATACTCCAGATGTGGTCTCACCAGTGTCCTTAACAACTGAAGCATAACCTCCCTACTTTTATATTCAGTTCCCCTCGCAATAAATGGTAACATTCTATTAACTTTCCTAATTACCTGCTGTACCTATATACAAACATTTTGTGATTCATGCAGTAGGACATCCAGATCCCTCTGAATCTGAGCTCTGCAATCTCTCACCATTTAGATAATATGCTTTTTTATTCTTCCTGCCAAAATGAACAGTTTCACATTTGCCCACATTATACTCCATTAGCCAGATCTTTGCCCACTCACTGAACCTATCTATGTCCCCTTGTTGCCTCCTTATGTCCTCTTCACAATTTACTTTCCTACCCACCCTTGTGTCATCAGCAAACGTCACAACCATTCCTTTGGTCCCTTCATCCAAGTCATTTATATATGTTGTAAAAAGTTGGGGCCCCAGCACTGATCCCTGTGGCACTCCACTAGTTACATCTTGCCAACCCGAAAAAGACCCAGTTATGCCTACTCTGTTTCCTGTTAGCTAGCTAATCTTCTATCCATGCCAATGTTACCCCCTCCAACATGAGCTTTTATTTTCCAGAATAACTTTTAATGTGGCACCTTATCAAATGCCTTCTGGGAATATAAGTACAGTACATCCACTGGTTCCCCTTTATCCACAATACATGTTACTTCTTAAAAACTCCAAAAAATTGGCTAAACATGATTTCCCTTTCACAAAGCCATATTGACTCTCTCCAATTGCCTTGAATATTTCTAAGTGCCCTGTTATAACGTCTTTAATAATAACTTCTAACATTTTCCCTATGACAGATGTTAAGCTAACTGACCTGTAGTTTCCTGCTTTCTGTCTCCCTCCCTGTTTGAATAAAGAAGTTACTCGCTATTTTCCAATCTAATGGAACCTTCACCGAATCTAGTGAATTTTGGAAAATTAAAACCAGTGCATCAACTATCTCAAAAATCGCTGGAAAAGCTCAGCAGGTCTAACAGCATCTGTGGAGAGAAAGACAGAGTTAACGTTTTGAGCCCGGATGACTCTTCTCAGAACTAAAGAGAAGTAGAAATGTGGTGAAATATATACTGTTTAAAGGGGGTGGGACAGGTGAAGCTGGATAGGATGCCAGTGATAGGTGGAAGCAAAGGAGAGATTGACAAAGATGTCAGAAACAAAAGGTGGAAGGGCTGTTGATGGTGGTGATACTGGCTGAAGGAGGTGCTAATGCTGACATTGAGAGTAGAAAGCAGGATGAGACAGTGATAGATGGTGCTAGTCGGGATGGATTCGGGGGAGGGGACCGTTTGGGAGAAAAGATTGAAATAGGCTAAAAGGTGGAGCTGAAACAATGAATGGAAATAAATTTTAAAAATAATAATAGAAATAGGTGGGAAAAAAATATATGTATGAAAATTAAAAAATACGGAAAAAGGGGGTTCAAAAAGGGGTGAGGATAGAGGAGAGAGTTCATGATCTGAAGTTGTTGAACTCAATATTCAGTCCGGAAGGCTGTAAAGTGCCTAGTCGGAAGATGAGGTGCTGTTCCTCCAGTTTGCGTTGAGCTTCACTGGAACAATGCAGCAAGCCAAGGACAGACATGTGGGCATGAGAGCAGGGTGGAGTGTTGAAATGGCAAGCGACAGGGAGGGTAATGCTTGCAGACAGACTGAAGGTGTTTTGCAAAGCGGTCACCCTGTCTGCGTTTGGTCTCTCCAATGCAGAGGCGACCGCATTGGGAGCAGTAAATGCAGTAGACTAAATTGAGGGAAGTGCAAGTGAAATGCTGCTTCACTTGAAAGGAGTGTTTGGGCCCTTGGACGGTGAGGAGAGGGGAAGTAAAGGGGCAGGTTTGCACCTTCTGTGATTGCATGGGAAGGTGCCGTGGGAGGGGGTTGAGGTTTAGGGAGTGATGGAGGAGTGGACCAGTGTGTTCCAGAGGTAACGGTCCCTACAGAATGCCAACAGGGGGGTGAAGGGGAAGATGTGTTTGGTGGTGGCATCATGCTGGAGTTGGCAGAAATGGCAGAGGATGATCCTTTGAATGCGGAGGCTGGTGGGGTGAAAAGTGAGGATGAGGGAGACCCTATCATGTTTCTGGGAGGGAGAAGAAGGTGTGAGGACAGAGGTGCGGGAATAGGTTGGGCACAGTTGAGGGCCCTGTCAACCACCTTGGGTGGGAAACCTCAGCTAAGGAAGAAAGAAGACATGTCAGAAGTGCTGTTTTGGAAAGTGGCATCATCAGAACGGATGCGATGGAGGCGAAGGAACTGAGAGAATGGGATGGAGTCCTTACAGAAAGCAGGGTGTGAGGAGATGTAGTCAAGGTAGAAGAGTCATACGGACTTGAAACATTAACTCTGTCTTTCTCTCCACAGATGGTGTCAGACCTGTTGAGTTTTTCCAGCAATTTCTATTTTTGTTTCAGATTTCCAGCATCCGCAGTATTTTGCTTTTATCTTAGCATCAGCTATCTCACTAGTCACTTTTTTTTAGGCCCTGGGATGAAGTCCATCAGGACCCAAGGATTTGTCAGCCCACAGCCCCAACAATTTGCTCAGTGCCACTTTCCTAGTGATTGTAATTTTCCTGAGTTCCTCCCTCCCTTTCAATCCCTGATTTACAGTTATTTCTGAGGTGTTACTCAGCCTCTACAGTGAAGACCAATGCAAAATACCTGCTTCAATTCATCTGCCATTTCCTTATTTTCCATTATTAACTTCCAGACTTAGTTTCTACAGGACCAACACTCACTTTGTTAACTCTCATTTAAATATGTATAGAAATTCTTACTATCTTTTATGTTTCTAGCTAGCTTTCTCTCATACTCTAATTTTTCCCTCCTTATTAATTTTTTAGTCTTCCTTTGCTGTTCTTCATATTCTGTCCAGTCTTCTGACCTGCCACCCATCCTTGCACAATTATATGCTTTTTCTTTAAGTTTGATACTGTCTTTAACGTCCTTTGGTTAACCACCACTGGTGGATCCTCCCTTTGGAATTTTCCTTTCTCGTTGGAATGTAGCTTTACTAAGTATTCTGAAATATCCCTTTAAATGTGTGCCACTACACCTCTATTGACCTATCCCTTATTTGCCAGCTCACTTTCGTCAGCTCTGCTTTCATGCCCTCATAATTGCCTTTATTTAAGTTTAATATACTAGTCTTGGAACCTCTCTTCACTTCCTCAAACTGAGTATAAAATTCAATCATACCATGATCCCTGCTCCTAGGGGCACCTTCACTATGAGGTCATTAATTAACTCTATCTCATTGCACAAAACCAGGTCTAGTATAGCCTGCTCTCTGGTTGGCTCCAGAATGTGTTGTTCTGAGAAACAATCCTGTAAACATCCTTTGAACTCCTCATCTAGGTTACCATCCGATTTTCTGAGTCTATGTAGATTAAAATTCCCATGATCATCACCGTACCTTTCTGACAAGCTCCCATTATTTCTTCCTTTATATTCTGCCCTACCACGTGAGTACTGTTACGGAGCCTGTATACCAATCTCACAGCTTCTTGCCTTTATTATTTCTCATCTCTACCCAAAACTTTTCTACATCTTGGTTTCCTGAACTTAGGTCTTCCCTCTCTATTGTGTTAATACCCATCAGTAATTAACAGGGCCACCCCTCCACCTTTTCCTATCTTCCTGTCCTTCCTAAATGTCATGTACGCTTCAAAATTCAGGTCCCAGTTTATGTTATCCTGCAGCTGTGTCGGTGTAATAATTAGCAGATTGTGTTTATTTCTTTTTATGCTCCAAGTTTATCATTTTTGTTACAAATGCTATGTGCATTCAGAATCAGAGCCTTTAGTTTTTGTCCCTTTTTTTGTAACTTCCAGACTTACCTGCTGATGTGATCCTAGCTTTGTACTCTCTAACCCTTCCTGTCACAATCTGTTTACCATTTCCCATATTAATACCTTTCTCTTTTGTCTTGTGTCTACTGTTTGATTTACCACATCTTCCCAAAGTTGATCCCTTGCCCCCAATATTTAGTTTAAAATCCTCTCTACTTCCCTCGTTGTGCAGTTCACTAGAACACCAGCCCCAACGCGGGTCAAGTACAACCCCCACTTTCCCCACTACTGATGCCAGTGCCCCACAAACCAGAACCCACTTCTCCCAAACCAGTCTTTGAGTCACACAGTCATCTCTCTAATCTGATTTGCCCTATGCCAATTTGCATGTAGCTCAAGTAACAATCCAGAGCTTATTACCCTTGAGGTTCTGCTTCTTAATTTGGTGCCTAGCTTGTCATACTGACTTTGCAGAACCTCTTTCCTTGTTTGGTACGTACATGGACCACAACAGCTGGATCCATCCCCTTCCACTGGATCCTCCTCCTTGCACTGGATCCTCCCCCTTGCACTGGATCCTCCCCATTGCACTGGAAGTTCCTCTCCAGTCTTGAGCAAATATCCCAAACCCTGGCACCAGGCAGGCAACACAGCTGTCTGGACTCTCACTCTTTGCTACAGAGAGCAGTGTCAATCGCCCTCACTATACTGTCCCCTACTACCAATACATTCCTTTTTGCGCCCCCCCCCCAACCCCGCCACTTGAATGATGGTGCCATGGTCAGTTTGCTCATCCACCCTGCAGCCCCCATGCTCATCCAGACAAGCTGAGAGAACCTTAAACCTGTTGGACAAAAGCAAGGGCTGAGGCTGCTGCTCTGCAGGATCCCTCACCTGCCTCACTAATAGTCATACCCTCCTGTCCCTGACCACTGACCAAATCAGGAGACGCTGTCCTAAGAGATGCTCCCAGTACAAAGTATCCAGGTAACTTTCCCCCTCCCTGATGTGTCGCAGTGTCTGCAGCTCAGCCTCCAGCTCAATGACTCTAAGTCGAAGTTCCTCGAGCCGCAAACACTTACTGCAGACACGTTTTCCCTGGATCACAATGTTATCCAGGAGCTCCTACGTGCTGCAGCCTTGACACATCACCTGTCCTGCCATCCTTAATGTGTCTTTATTAACTTCTTAAATTATTTTATTCAATTAATTTCCTTTTTTTTATATATTTTATTAGCCTTTCCACCAGTTTGTACTCTTTTTAAACCTTAGGAATAGACCTTACCTATTTACCAGATACACACCAAACAGTTAGCTTCTAGCCCTGTGGTCAAGAAAGTACCAAGGGTGAATAAGATACAAAAGTCAAAAGCAAAGGAGCACCTGCTTCCCCTCCTCACCTGACTCGCTAATCACCCAACTCCCAGCACTCTGGTCAAAGTTGCACTCTGTGCTAACTCAGTGCTGGTTTCTATATCCTTATCAAGCTAAGGAGCTAGCTGGCCCCAGTTACAGAAAAGCTGGTTTAAGCTGCTTTTCCTAAATTAACTAACTTCAGTTGCTCAAGAAGTAGAGCTCTGAAACCCTGCTTACGGCTGGGAAACAGAGTTTAGACAGTAAATTTAGAATTTAGACAGTTCTTCGATGCTCTCATAATATTCACTGACCCTCATGATGTGCTGGTCAATGATTTTGTCCTTTCTCATTACTCCACACATCCATCTCAGCATCTGCATCTCATTAGTACCCAGTTGTTATTGCTCTCTCCTTGATGTTGCCCAGGTTTCTGCACCATACAACATGGCTGGTCTCACATGTCTTGTAGATTCTTCCTTTTCATTTCAGTGAAATTTTTCTATCACGTAACACTCTACCGCACCTCTTCAAATTACTGCAACTATTGCTAATCCATTGATTAAGTTCCATTTCAATACTTCCATCTTCTGCCACCGTTGACCCCAAGTAACTATTCACTTTCTCCAAACATTCTCTCATAATCTTTACATCTTCACTCTTATCCTCTCCCCAGTTCTTAAGCTGATTGTCCATAAATTGGATCTTTGATCCACTGGTTTTCATACCCCTGCCTTCCCATGCTTTTCTCCAGTTCACCAGATACTTAGTCATGTTCTCACCATCCCCACCACATGGCTCAATGGCACCTGCAAACATCATTTACCATGGCTTTTTTCATCTAACCTGTTCAGTTTGCACATCCATGACAATCGGGAAATGGAAGGGTCTGTGAGGACCTATGTACTAGGAAAAGCCTGTATTGTCTTTTGTGTGATGCCCTTTTAACAGTAAGATGGACTGGGGAGTAATTGGTTTCCTGATTATGATTTCATTATGTTCCAAGAAACTCCCACATAACATGGGGTTGCCATGGGCATGAACAGCTAAGAAGCAAAGGGTATATAGAAGGCTAATTGCTGCAGGGTTCGGTTTCACCCATTTTTTTCTGTTTGGCAGTTGAGAACACAGGGTTCATGCAAAGAAAAGACAGTTCAGGCTCTCTCAGAATGGAACAGATATCTGTTCGGTAATTTTAGAACAGATCCTGATGCTGAAGCAGATTTTCTGGGAATACAGAAGAGATGGTGGGTTATACAGTTGAAAAAGACAGAACACTGAACACAGGATGGGCAAGGGATTGTGGATTGAAAGGTATCCATTTCTCCTATTGAGATGGTGCGAGAGTGCACCGGACCATTTAAAGGGATTGAAGGAGGGAGTCTCTGGGAATTCCGTGCCATCAGGACTGTCATGACCTGAGTGAGAGAGATTTTGTTGACATGGACTTCGTCGGTGGTAACTGTCCAGGGACTTTAGCAGGAATATGGCTGTTGGTAAATGTGACTCAAAGGCTGAAACAATTGAGTGGGAAGTGAGAAATCCTACATAGCGGAGGCTGAGTTGGAAAGACTGTGAGATTGCATGTGGTCCCACATTTGTGGAGGAAGTTATGGGAGTGCTTGTAACTATATGAGTCGTATCTTTGTTGTAATGACTATTTAAAGCAAAATTTACCGTTTTATTTGAAATCCTCCTCCTATTAATTAATCTTTGAATTATGTTAATTTTCATTGGTTTGCTACAGTAAAAGCTTTAAAAAGTCCAGCAGTTTTTTTTCTGTTGGCATCATGGGAATTCCTTTCTTCTAAAAACCTTATCATTCTCTCTGGGGATTGTAACAGGGCTCAGAGTCGGTAAACAACACTGGCTCCTGCCTCCAGCAAATAGCAGTGAATGTGGGACAGATACGCTGAGCAAGCTCCAACAACTCATCAACGCCAAAGCCTATCCAGGGCCCTCCACCCCTGCCCGTCCCTCTGTCCCCACCCCGTCTTCCAATCCCAGCCCCAGCCGTGTATTCACTATACCCCCTGACCTTCCCCTCTCCGATGCTGAACGTTCAGTGCTCAGCAAAGGACTCAGTTTCATACCCTTACGCCCTCACCTCAATGAATTTCGGGCTCAGCACGATGCTGAACTCTTCTTCCACCGTCTTCGTCTCCGGGCTCACTTCTTTGGGCAGGAGTCCTCTCCCCATTCAATGGATCCTTTTATCCACCTCCAAGATTCTCCCTCCACCTGGACCCCTCCCTCTGGATTCTTACCTTCTCTTGATCTTTTCATTGAGAACTGTCGGCGTGACATCAGTCATCTCAATTTCTCTGCTCCTCTCACCCACTCTAACTTGTCTCTCTCTGAACCTGCTGCACTCCGTTCTCTCAGGTCCAACCCTGACATTGTCATCAAACCCGCTGACAAGGGTGGTGCTGTTGTTGTCTGGCGCACTGACTTCTACCTCGAAGAGGCTGAGTACCAACTCACAGACACTTCCTCCTACCTTCCCTTGGACCATGACCCCACCACTGAACATCAAGTCATTGTTTCCAGGTTTGTCACTGACCTCATCTCCTCTGGAGAGCTTCCTCCCACAGCTTCCAACCTGATAGTCTCCCAACCTTGGACAGCCCGCTTCTACCTCCTACCCAAAATCCACAAACAGGACTGTCCCGGCAGACCGATCATGTCAGCCTGTTCCTGCCCCACAGAACTCATTTCTTGCTATCTTGACTCCATTGTCTCTTCCCTTGTCCAGCCTCTTCTCACCTACATCCGCAATTTCTTTGATGCCCTACATCATATCAACAATTTCCAGTTCCCTGGCCCCAACCGCTTCCTCTTCACCATGGACGTCCAATCCCTCTACACCTCCATCCCCCACCAGGATGGTCTGAGGGCCCTTAGCTTCTTCCTCAAGCAGAGGCCCAAACAATCCCCATCCACCACTACTCTCTTTCGTCTGGCTGAACTTGTTCTCACACTGAACAATTTCTCCTTTAACTCCTCTCACTTCCACCAAATAAAAGATGTGGCTATGGGTACCCGCATGGGCCCCAGCTATGCCTGTCTCTTTATGGAGTATGTGGAACATTCCTTGTTCCAGTCCTACTCCGGCCCTCTCCCATAACCCTTTCTCCGTTACATCGATGATGTACTTTGGTGCTGCTTCATGCTGTTGTCTGGAGCTGGAAAAATTAATCAATTTTGCTTCCAATTTCCATCCCTCCATCATTTTCACATGGCTCATCTCAGACACTTCCCTTCCCTTCCTTGACGTCTCTGTCTCAATTTCTGGTGATAGACTGTCCACCAATATCCATTATAAGCCTACCGACTCCCACAGCTACCTCGACTACAGCTCCTCACACCCCGCTTCCTGTAAAGACTCCATCCCATTCTCTCAGTTCCTTCACCTCCGTCGCATCTGTTCAAAAACAGTTCCTCTGACATGTCCTCCTTGTTCCTTAACCGAAGTTTTCCACCCACGGTCGTTGACAGGGCCCTCAACCGTGTCCGGCCCATCTCCCGCGCATCCGCCCTCACACCTTCCTCTCCCTCCCAGAAACATGATAGGCATTCCATAGGGATCATTCCCTCCAGGATACCCTGGTCCACTCCTCCATCACCCCCTACACCTCAACCCCCTCCCATGGCACCTTCCCATGCAACCACAGAAGGTGCAACACCTGCTCCTTTACTTCCCCTCTCCTCACCGTCCAAGGGCCCAAACACTCCTTTCAAGTGAAGCAGCATTTCACTTGCACCTCCTTCAATTTAATCTCTGTATTCGCTGCTCCCAATGCGGTTTCCTCTACATTGGAGAGACCAAACCCAGACTGGGTTACCACTTTGCAGAACACCTTCGGTCTGTCCGCAAGCATGACCCAGACCTCCCTGTCACTTGCCGTTTCAACACTCCACCCTGCTCTCATGCCCACATGTCCGTACTTGGCCTGCTGCATTGTTCCAGTGAAGCTCATCGCTAACTGGAGGAACAGCACCTCATCTTCCGATTAAATACTTTAAAACCTTCCAGACTTAATATTGAATTCAACAACTTTAGATCATGAACTCTCTCCTCCATCCCCACCCCCTTTCCCATCCCCCTTTTTTCTAACAATTTATGTATTCTTTTAATATATTTTTCTCTTCCCACATATTTCTATTATTATTTTTACATATATTTCCATCCATTGTTTTATCCTCACCTTTTAGCCTATTTCGATCCCTTCCCAATACTCCACTCCCACTAGGACTATCTGTACCTTGCTCGTCCTGCTTTCTACCCTTAATGTCACCATTAGCACATTCCACAGCTAATATCATCACTGTCAACACCCCTTTGTCTTTTTGTCCATGACATCTTTGGCAATCTCTTCTTTGTCTCCACCTATCACTGGCCCTCTATCCAGCTGTACCTGTCCCACCCCCTCAACCAGCTTATATTTCACCTCATTTCTCCTTTTCTTTAGCTCTGATGAAGAGTCATATGGACACGAAACGTTAACTGTGTCCCTCTCTGCAGATGTTTTTCCAGCTATTTTTGTTTTTGTTGCTGAGTTCTAGCCTTGGAATTAACGCAGCTTGTGCCTCAGTGCAATCTACTGATTAAATTGCCCACCTGTGTTAGATTTCAAAGCAATGATTTGTGGCATCAGGATCCACAGAGGCTCCCATTCCAGCGGAGCGATGAACTGAACTAATTTAATCAAACAAAAGAATGTTGCAGAACTACAGAAACATTTCATAGCAAAGGGTAATTAAAGGTCTTTTGGACTCTTCCCTGGCACCTGACAATGAATCCTGTTGTAGTCAGGAGATTTCACAAAGCAGACACTCACTACATTGAAGCACAGAGAAGAGGCTCATACAGAGTTCCCCTTCTCATCAATCCAACATCGAAAAATATCCCATTGCATTTTACGAATGCATAACCAAAAATTAAAGAGAACCAGAGTAGAGATGGAGAAATTGGGTGGGGTGCGATATCCAAAATAAAGAAGTGAATTTCCAGGAAGGTTTTATGTGGGGAGAGGCGGCGGGGGTTCGGAAGGAGTTCCAGGGTGTGAGGCATAGACAACCAGAAGAAAGAAATTAGAACACAAGAGGAAGCTCACTAGAAATGTAAAAACGGATCGCAAGAATTTCTACAGGTATTTAAAAAAGAAAAGGGTAAGTAAAGTAGGGTTGGTCCTCTAGAGGGTGACAATGGGGTGTTAATAGTAGATAATAAGGAAATGGTGGAAGCAAATAACAAATATTTTGCTTCTGTGTTCACTATAGAGGATAGAAAAAACATCCCGGGTAATAGCTTCAAATCAGGAGGTGAAATGGAGAAAGGAACTTGGTGAAATTGAAATCACTAGGGAAATAGTACTGAGCAGACTGATGGAGCTGCAGCCTGGCAAGTCTCCAGGTCCCAATGGACTACATCCTAAGGTCTTAAAAGAGGTGGCTAATGAGGTAGTTGATGCATTGGTGTTAATTTTTCAAAAATGACTAGACTCTGGAAAGGTTCCATCAGTTTGGAGAGTAACAAATATAACCCCTCTATTCAAGAAGGAAGGAAGGGAAGGGACCTATAGGAAACTATAGGTCAGTTAGCTTGATGTCTGTCATGGGGAAGTTATTAGAATCAATCATTAAGGAGGTTATAGCTGGGCACTTAGAAGAGCTCAAGGCAATCGAGAAGATTCAGCATGGTTTTGTGAAAGGAAAATCATGTTTCACCAATTTATTGGAGTTTTTTTGAAGGAGTAACATGCGCAGTGGTTAAAGGGGAGCCTGTGGGCATGCAGTACTTAGATTACCAGAAAGCATTTGATAAGGTGTCACATCAAAGATTATTATGGAAAATAAAAGCGCATGGTGTAGTGGGTAACATATTAGCATGGATAGAGGAATGGCTGGCTGGCAGAAAACAGAGAGCATGCATAAATGGGTCTTTGTCTGATTGGCAGGATGTGACTAGTGGAGACCTGTGGGGGTCTGTGCTGTGGCCTCACCTTTTTACAATTTACATCAATGCCTTAGATGAGGGGAGTGAAGGCATGGTAGCTAAATTTGCAGATAACACAAAAATAGCTAAGAAAGTATGTTGAGAAGAGGACATGAGGAGATTGCAGATGGATATAGATAGGTTGAGTGAGTGGGTAAAGATCTGGTAAATGGAGTTTAATGTGGGAAAATGTGAAGCTGTTCACTTTGGCAGGAAGAACAAAAAAGCAGAGTATTACTTAAATGGAGAATGACTGAATAATTCGGAGGTGCAGGGAGATCTAGGTGTTCTAGTATGAGTTACATAATGTTCCTATGCAGGTACAGAAAGTAATTAAGAAGGCTAATGGAATGCTGTTCTTTATTATGACATGAAAAGAAAAGAGAGGCTTTTAGCAGGTACAATGGAAGCAAATTGCAGAGGTATTAGTGGAGTACAGAAAGTGCTGGGTGGAGCTTAAGAAAGCAATTAGGAGAGCAAAGAGGAGATGTGAGAAAGCTCTGGCTGGTAAAAGTAGAAAAAATCAAGATATTCTATAAGTATATCAATGGGAAGAGGATAACCAGGGAAAGAGTAGGGCTCATTAGTGAGCAAGGGGGAAATCTATGGGTGGAGCCAGAGGACATCAGTAGAGCATTGAACGAATACTTCAAATCTGTCTTCACCCAAGAGAATGAGGATGAAGGTATCGAACTCAGGGAGAGAGACTGCGAGGTTCTTAAGCAAATTGATATAGGGAGTGACAAGGTATTGGAGGAGTTGGCAGGCTTAAAAGTGGAAAAATCTCCAGGTCCGGATGATTTGTGTCCCAGACTGCTGAGGGAGGCAAGGGAGGAGATCACAGGGGCTCTGACCCAAATTTTTAATTCCTCTCTGGCCACGGGGGAGGTGCCAGAGGACTGGAGAACAGCTAATGTGGTTCCGCTATTTAAGAAGGGTTGTAGAGATAAGCCAGGGAACTACAGGCCAGTGAGTCTCACGTCATTGGTAGGGAAACTATTGGAGAAAATTCTGAAGGAGAGAATCTATCTCCACTTGGAGAGGCAAGGTTTGATCAGGGATAGTCAGCATGGCTTTGTCAGAGGGAGGTCATGCCTAACAAATGTGATTGAATGTTTTGAGGAGGTGACCAGATGTGTAGATGAGGGTAGTGCAGTTGATGTAGTTTATATGGATTTCAGCAAAGCCTTTGACAAGGTCCCACATGGGAGGCTTATAAAGAAGGCAAATGCACATGGGATACAGGGTAATTTGATAAGGTGGATTCAAAATTGGCTTAGTTGTAGGAGACAGAGAGTGCTGACAGAAGGATGCTTTAGTGACTGGAAGCCAGTGTCCAGTGGTGTACCACAGGGATCTGTGCTGGGTCCCCTATTATTTGTCATTTATATAAACAACATAGATGACTATGTGGTGGTGGTGATGGTGGGGGGGGAGGGGGTGTGTGTGTGCGGTGGGGGCGGGGGGGGGGGTGTGGTGGGGGTGGGGGGTGGGTAGGATTAGTAAGTTTGCAGATGACACAAAGATTGGTCGGGTGGTTAACAGTGTGGTTGAGTGTCTTGGGCTACAGGAAGATATAGACGGGATGGTCAAATGGGCAGATAAATGGCAGATGGAATTTAACCCTGAAAAGTGTGAGGTGATACACTTTGGAAGGACTAATTTGACAAGGAAGTATTCAATGAACGGCATGACACTAGGAAGTTCTGAGGAACAAAGGGACCTTGGCGTGTGTGTCCATAGATCTCTGAAGGCAGAGGGGCATGTTAGTGGGGTGGTGAAAAAGGCATATGGGACACTTGCCTTTATCAATCGAGGCATAGATTACAAAAGTAGGGAGGTCATGTTGGAGTTGTATAGAACCTTGGTGAGGCCACAGCTGGAGTACTGTGTGCAGTTCTGGTCACCACATTATAGGAAGGATGTGATTGCACTAGAGGGGGTGCAGAGGAGATTCACCAGGATGTTGCCTGGGATGAAACATTTAAGTTATGAAGAGAGGTTAGATAGACTTGGGTTGTTTTTGTTGGAGCAGAGAAGACTGAGGGGTGACCTGATCGAGGTGTACAAGATTATGAGGGTCATGGACAGGGTGGATAGGGAGCAGCTGTTCCCCTTAGTTGAAGGGTCAGTCATAAGGGGACATTAGTTCAAGGTGAGGGGCAGGAGGTTAAGGGGGGGATGTGAGGAAAAACGTTTTTACCCAGAGGGTGGTGACGGTCTGGAATGTGCTGCCTGGGAGGGTGGTGGAGGTGGGTTGCCTCACATCCTTTAAAAAGTACCTGGATGAGCACTTGGCACATCATAACATTCAAGGCTATGGGCCAAGTGCTGGTAAATGGGATTAGGTAGGTAGGTCAGGTGTTTCTCACATGTTGGTGCAGACTCGATGGGCCGAAAGGCCTCTTCTGCACTGTGTGATTCTGTGATCCTGAGAGGAATTGAACATAAAAATAAAGATGTTATGCTTCAGTTACCCCGGACATTGGTGAGACTGCACCTCGAACACTGTGAGCAGTTTTGGTCTCCTTATTTAAGGAAGGATGTAAATGTGTTGGAGACGGTTCAGAGGAGGTTTACTAGATTGATACCTGGAATGAGTGGGTTGTCTTATGAGGAAAGGTTGGACAGACTGGGCTTGTTTCCACTGGAGTTTAGAAGAGTGAGGGGGTGATTTGATTGAAGTATACAAGATCCTGAACAGCCTTGTCAAGGTGGATGTGGAAAGGATGTTTCCTCTTGTGGGTGAGTCCAGAACTAGGGGGAACTGTTTTAAAATTAAGGGTCACCCTTTTAGGACAGAGATGAGGAGAAATTTTCTCTCCGAGGGCTGTCCGACTTTGGAACTCTCTGCCTCAGAAAGTGGTGGAGGCGGAGTCAATGAATATTTTTAAGACAGAGGTAGATAGATTCTTGTTAGACAAGGGAATCAAAGGTTATTGGGGTTAGAAACGGATTGAAGAGAAGGACCCTTGCCCTCAACAAGAGGAAGAGCATCCAACAGAGGGCGATAGAGAGAAGTGACTGAGAAGCATTCTGGGAGAAGTCAGTGCAGTCACCGCAACTTAGAAGGGGATCGAGGAGGACCCACTGTCTAAGAATGGAATAGACTCAAACATTACATTGCTGTATTGTTTCCATCTCTCCCTCCCCCTCAAACCAAAAAAGAAATGAGAGAGAGGGAGAGGCAATGCTTCCAGGAGGGAACCAGACCTGTGAGGGACACTCTTCTGAAAGTGGATTTTTTAAAAAAAGCAGCTGGTTGGTGAGTAAATCCTGGTGAGTTTTTTTTTAAAGTAATTCATTGCTTAATACTGAGGTAGGAGATTAAAAAAAGTATAGAGTAGTACTGTACAAGTATAATTAGTCAAGAAACAAGGTTCCTAGCTAACATAAATAAGCCCCCGAGCTAGCATATTTTTTAACTAGCTTAATCGAGAGGGATGACATGGCAGAAGAACTTAGACCCATGATATGCTCCTCCTGCAGGATGTGGGAAATGAGGGATGCTTACAGTGTCCCTGGTGACCATGTATGCGGAAGGTCTGTCCAAATGCAGCTTCTAGCTAACTGGATTTCAGAGCTGGAGCTGCGAGTGGACTCATTGTGGAGCATCCGTGATGCTGAGCAAGTTGTGGATAGCACGTTCAGTGAGGTGGTCACACCACAGGTGAAGATTACACAGGCAGAAAGGGAATGGGTGACCATCAGGAACAGTAAAAGACTCAGGAAGGTAGTGCAGGAGTCCCCTGTGGTCATCCCCCCTCTCTAACAGATGTACCGCTTTGGATACTGTTGGGGGGGGATGGCCTCTCAGGGGAAAGCAGCAACAGCCAAGTTCACGGCACCGTGGGTGGCTCTGCTGCTCAGAGGGGCGGGAGGAAAACAAGTGGCAGGGCTATAGTGATAGCGGGTTCAATAGTTAGGGGCACAGACAGACGCTTCTGTGGCCGCAAACGTGAATTAAGGATGGTATGTTGCCTCCCTGGTGCCAGGGTCCAGGATGTCACGGAGCGTCTGCAGGACATTCTGGGGAGGGAAGGTAAGCAGCCAGTGGCCGTGGTACACATTGGTCCCAACGACATAGGTAAACTAAGGGATGAGGACCTGCAAGCTCAGTACAGGGAGTTAGGAGGTAAATTAAAATGCAGGACCTCAAATGTAGTAATCTCAGGATTACTCCCAGTTCCACGTGCTAGCGAGAGCAGGAATAAGCGGATAGAGCAGATGAACATGTGGCTGGAGAGATGGTGTAGCCGGGAGGAGTTCAGATTCTTGAGGCACTGGGACCGGTTCTCGGGAAGGTGGGACCTGTACAAACCAGATGGGCTGCACCCAGGCAGAGCTGGGACCAGTGTCCTTGCAGGGGCTTTTGCTGGTTCTGTTGGGGGGTATTTAAACTAGTGTGGCAGGGGGATGGGATCCCAGGAGTAGGATCAGATAGGTCAGATTCAGGTCAGAAAAATGGAGGTAGAACATTAGCTAGTGACATTGTGATAGACATGGAGTTACAGGAGAAGCAAAGTTTACAAAGTGTCCAGCAAGGGAAATTGATGGGGTTAAACTGTTCATACTTCAATGTAAGGAGTATTACAAACAAGGTAGATGAGTTAAGGGCACAGGTAGACACATGGCAGTAGGATGTCATTGCTATAATGGAGACCTGGCTAAAGGAGGGACAAAACTGGCAGCTTAATATCCCTGGTTATAGAGTCTTCAAACACAATAGAGTAGGAGATAAAAAAGGAAGGGGGTAGCACTAATGGTTAAAGAATCAATTCCAGTTGTGAGAAGGGATGATCTACTAAATGGGTCACCAAACGAGGCTTTATGGATTAAGCTTAGAAATAAAAATGGGGCTGTCACACTACTGGGAGCATACTTCAGACCCCCAAAAAGTGAAACGGAGATAGAACAAATATGTGGGCAAATTTCTGTTTGTAAGAACAAGAGGGCAATAATAGTAGGAGACTTCAACTATCCTAATATCAACTGGGATTCAAACAATATAAGGGGCACTGAGGGAGAAAAATTCACGCAGTGTTTCCAGGAAAAATTTTTCAACCAATTAGTGACAAACCCAACGAGAGGAGATGCAATTCGAGACCTAGTCTTGGGGAACGAAAAAGGGCAAGTGGGTGAAGTGACAGTTGGCGACCATATTGAGGACAGTGATCACAATTCAGTTAGATTTAGCATTACCATGGAACAGGACAGGGATAAGGCAGGAGTAAAAGTCTTGAACTGGGGGAAGGCAAATTTTGCAGAAATGAGAAGGGACTTGGCTGAGGTGGACTGGACAGCACTGCTGGAGGATAAAACAGTGGGAAACCAGTGGAAGCACTAAAAAGCGAGATCCTAATTGTACAAAGTAGACATGTCCCCTACCAAAGTAAGAGTGGTACTGCCAAATCTAGACACCCCCCCACCCCCCTGTGTTGTCTAGAGGAATACAGGGGAAGATCAAACAGAAAAAGAAAGCATACGATAGGCACAAAGAACTAAGCACTGCAGATAGTCTAGACGAATATAGGAAGTGCAGGGACGAAGTAAAAAAGGAAATAAGGAAATCAAAGCGAGGGCATGAAAAAAGATTAGCAAGTAAAGTTAAAGATAACCCAAAGATGTTTTCCCAATATATTAATTCTAAAAGGTTAGTTAAGAAAAATTGGGACCTATCAGAGATGAAGATGGAAACTTGTGTGTAGATGCAGAGGCTGTGGGAAGGGTTTTAAATGAATATTTTGTCTCTGTGTTTACAAAGGAAAGGGAGGATGTAGATATAGTCCAGGAGGAACACTGCGAGATATTGGACGGGATAGTCATAAAGAGAGAGGAAGGACTCGAAGGGTTGAAATCCTTGAAAGTTGATAAGTCACCAGGGCCAGATGGATTATTTCCGAGGCTGCTGAAGGAAGCCAGGGAGGAGATAGCAGATGCTCTGAGGATGATTTTCCAATCTTCACTAGATACAGGGGAGGTACCGGAGGACTGGAGAAATTCAAACGTAGTTCCATTGTTTAAAAAGGGATCAAAGGAAATGCCTAACAATTATAGGCCAGTTAGTCTTACATCAGTGGTGAGCAAATTAGTAGAATCAATCCTGAGAAATAGGATTAACTGTCATGTGGAAAGGCATGGACTAGTCAGGGATGGTCAGCATGGATTTGTTAAAGGAAGGTCTTGCCTCACAAATTAGATTGAATTCTTTGAGGAAGTGACAAGAAGGGTTGATGAAGGTAGTGCAGTGGATGTTGTGTACATGGATTTGAGCAAGGCATTTTTCAAGGTCCCACATGGCAGATTGGTTAGGAAAGTAAAAGCCCATAAAAGCAAACTGAATAAAAGGTTAGTTTTGTAACAGGAGACAAAGGGTAATGGTCAATGGATGCCTTTGTGAATGGAAAGTTGTCTCAAGTGGTGTTCCACAGGCCTCGGTGTTGGGACCCTTGCTGTTTGTGTTATGTATTAACGATTTGGACGTGAACGTGGGGGGCACGATTGAAAAATTTGCAGATGACACAAAGATTGGCCGAGTAGTTGATAGTGTAGAGGATAGTCATAATCTCCAAAACGAGTTGGTGGAGTGGGCGGTAAAGTGGCAGAAGAATTTTAACATAGAGAAGTGTGAGGTCATACATTTAGGGAGGTCAAACAGTTTCAGGATTTACACAATAAATGGGAATATACTAAGAGGGGTAGATGAAGTGAGATATCTTGGCATACAAGTACACAGGTCCCTGAAGGCAGCAGTTCAAGTAGACAAGGTTGTAAAGAAGGCTAATGGAATGCTCGCCTTCATTGGCAGAGGTATAGAATATAAAAGTAAGGATATAATGTTGGAATTGTGTAATTCACTGGTGAGGCCACAACTGGAGTATTGTGTGCAGTTCTGGTCATCACATTACAGGAAGGACGTAATAGCTCTGGAGAGAGTGCAGAGGAGGGTTTACAAGAATGTTGCCAGGGTTAGAAAAGTGTAGCCATGAGGAGATATTGAATAGGTTGGGGTTATTTTCCTTGGAACAAAGAAGGCTGAGAGGTGACTTGATCGAGGTGTACAAAATTATGAGGGGAATAGATAGAATGGACAGGATAACATTGTTTCCCTTGGTGGAGAATTCTAGAACCAGGGGTCATAGATTCAAGATGAGTGGTAGAAGGTGTAGGGGGACATGAGGAAGAACTTTTTTATGCAGAGGGTAGTGGGTGTCTGGAACTCGCTGCCCAAGTTGGTGGTAGAGGCAGAAACTCTAAACTCTTTTAAAAAGTACCTGGATCTGCACCTTAAGTGCTGTAAGCTGCAGGGCTATGGGCCGGGTGCAGGAAGGTGGGATTAGAAATTGCACCTGGGTGTCCTCGGGTTGGCATGGACAAAATGGGCCAAGTGGCCTCCTTCTGTGCTGTAACTTTTCTGTGGTTCTAGATGGGGATGTGGAATTTGAAACTCAAGCAGAGCAGCCATGAATTTATTGAATGACGGAGAAGGCTCGAGGGGCCGAATGGTCTACTTTTGTTCCTATTTTTTATGTTCTTATGTAACCATTGATGGGGCAAAGTGACTGGTAAATGCACAACAGGCCAGAGTTAGGGAAATGCAAAGTTTAGAGGGTGTTTGAAAGGCTTTAGGAAGTACAGGGATTGAGCTGGACTATTTACGTTACTCTAATGTTTTGCCATCTTCCACCACAGTTATGACAGGAAGACCAGTGGAAATGCCGGGATGCAGCTGTGAGGGTGTAACAGACTTGAGGTGAATTTGGCATCCAGCGTGATTGGGGTGGGGGGTGCAGGAATGGGGGTTGGGGAATTAAGAACAGACTGGTTAGCAAACTGAAGCAACTGAGTCCAATTTCTGTTTCCTAGACAGAAGGTGAATCTTAACTGATCTGTTGGCACAACTGCTGATTCGAGATAGTCACTGAGCTATCAGGGAGGTTAGGAGGTTTCTGTCAGCCCAGACCCCAGGAAAACCCACATTGCCCAGCATCTTACATTTAATCACAGCACATAACATTTAGAGTTCAGTGCTCTCTCCCTCACTTCTGACTTTAATCCTTTAAGAGAAGAAAATGTCAACAACTCCTTTTAACATAATAGTTCATGACAGAGCCATTCTGAGAAAACCAGTGTTTCAGCATCTAAACAACAACATCCTGTAAGCGGCACAAACCACAGAGACACAAGTTCCTGTACATGTTCGAAAAGCGCTTTGCATGAGGTTAGGTTCCAATGGTTGGAGAGCGGGAGAGAATGTCACTTTCTTCCCAGACTCTTCCCTCCAATATCAATGAAGGGTAATTCCTCAAACTCTAGGATTGGTTTTGTACCGAGTGAAACCTGTGCAGGAGGAGGGCAGACGCGATTTATCAGAACTGCTGTCTGCTCGCACTGATCTTTCTGTAAGATAGTTAGAGAATAATTCTCTGAAGGCCCTCAAAGAATCCGCCTCATTATGAGTGAGATTGGAATGAGGTGGGTGGTGAGTGATTTTCCGACATACACTGGCAATCTGATTAGGAGACCCTCTGACCTCCCTTCAATCCAACATTTTCGAATCAACCAGACACAATCATAGATGTTGAAGTTCAAAGTTAACTTATTTCTGTGCTCGTCTTCGAATAATGGAATGAGGCCATTCAGCCTGCCATGTCCATGCTGGTTTTCTGCAAGTGCAGTGTACCTAGTGCCACGCTCCCTCTTTCCACCAGGCCAGAATTTTCTGGTTGGCGTGTGTGGGGTGGGGTCCCGCAGACCTGCCTGTAAAATGACGCGTGGTGACGTGGGGCGAGCATCACCGTGCACCATCACGATTATCAGGAAGGCAGGCGTGCTATAAGTTCGGACAGGTGGGTAGGAGACATTTGTATAAACCTCATCCCCATGGGTGGGATAAGGGGGGGTGAGTGGGGCTGCGAGTGTGATGTTTGAGGTTTTTAATTGTGAAAGTAACTTCCCCTGGCCTGAGTGAGCTTCAAACTTTATACCAGCTGCTAGGACAGGAGTAAAAGCTTTGATCAGGACTTTTCATTCCAGATCATTTTTGCAGCCTGCAGCTTTCAGGAAGCCTTCCCTGGTCCTGGGACTGGGAGTTGTGCTCCACTGGAGGCACCTCCTCTGAGGAGGAAGGGAGGGCCAGAAGGGGGAGGAACCCAGGAGTCCACATTCAGCTTCCAGGGGAGGGGTCTTTGGGAGGCCAGGCGCAGGCACAAGGGGCACAGGGCCAACAGGAAGAGCGAGGTGGAAGGGGCCATAGAAGATGCCACTATCCTGCTGCCAGGGTTTACAGGCGGCGAAGCAGCTACCTCAATATGTCTGAGGGGCAGTGCCGAAGGAGGCTCCGTCTCTCAAGGGAGTCAGTCAACTATATCTGTCAGATGATTGGCCCTGAGATCTCTGCGAACTGTGTGGGTGGACACCCCATGCAAATCCTAGAGTTTGAGGAAATACCCTTCATTGATATTGGAGGGAAGAGTCTGGGAAGAAAGTGACATTCTCTCCTGCTCTCCAACGATTGGAACCTGACCTCATGCAAAGTGCAGATAGTGTGTGACCACAGGATGCTGATTCTACAAGTCTGTGCAAGGTACCCAGGCAGCTCCCACCACACCTACATCCTCAGACACTCCCAGGTGCAGGGGCTGTTCAGTGCTCCAGCCCGGCTGGATGGATGGCTGCTGGGTGACAAGGGCTATCCCCTCAGAAGGTGGCTCATGACGCCTCTCCACCATCCAAGAACAGAAGCTGAGCAGCGGTACAATAGGAGCCGCGGCACCACAAGGGCTGTGGTGGAGAGAGCCATCGGTCTTCTCAAGATGCGCTTCTGATGCCTGGAACTCTCAGGGGGCGCACTCCAGTACCCCCCAGATTGTGTGTCGCTGATAGTGGTTGCATGCTGCACTCTCCACAATCTCTTGCTGGAAATGGGGGACACAGTGGATGATGAAGATGTAGATGCAGTGGTTGCGGCTGCACACGATGAGTCCAGCAGTGGGTCCGAGGATGAGCACACACAGGGAAATGCTGAGGGGGTAGACGCTGACCTGGGCATACTCCAGGGAGGCAGAGACATCCAGGAGGCTTTAATCCAATGAACCTTCAGCTAGCACACCACAGATGGACTTTCAACACACACCAGATCTGCAGGCTCCACACTCAATACCTGAGAGCTAAATCAGCCTGGATAGGAACATTAGTTAAGGCCCTTGTCACTAAAGCTCAATGTCAAACGCTCACTCATAACATCATGGCTTCCCATCCACTTGCAGAAGTAAGAAATCACCCTGAGGCATGGAAACATGTCAGAATTTATTGACTGAACAAATGTAACTTCATAAAGCAAAACAAAAATGGTGTTGGACATCACATCAAGTCTTCCACAAAGTACAATGGGCCAACAGAAAAGCACCAGTGAGAAACCCGTGGTGTACCTAAGATGCCTTAAATTTACGCTCATGGGTGCTACGTCTTGGTGCTGCCCCCTCACTGGGAGAGGTATCTGAGCCAGCTGCTGACTCTGCTGTCCTGTGGGCCTCGATGACCTTGGCGGACATCCTCTGGCCCGTGGAGCCTGTGCTGACCCCGCCTGGGAGGGAGCTGCCAGTTCCACATCTTGTGCCTCCCCAGTCTCCGCAGCCTCAGATGCCACGGTCACTGGCAGAAGAGCTGCTACCCTCATCTGGAGCTCCCTGAGAGGAGCCCACAGAGACAACAGGCAGCTGCTGCACCAACATGAGGTCGCTTCGGACCTCCCTGCTCACCGCAGATGGATGGGCACCGAGCTGGGATACTTGGTGCCCAGACCATCTCCCACATTGGCACTGACCAGCTGAGGTCAATGCCGATGTGAGGGCTTGCTGGTCCGAGCGCATCCTCAGGATGCCCTGATTGGTCTCCTGGAGGAGCCTCTCCACAAGAGTCGCCACTCTCTCCATGGAGGAAGCATGGGGCTCGGACATGAGGGTCAACATATCAGTGATGCTCCATGTGGATTCCTCCAGCACGGGCACCATGCCACACATAGCCTCATGTATCTTCGCCAGATCCTCCCACATACCCTGCTGCACTTCCAGCGTTTGCTGCTTCACGGACGACTCCAGAGGTCCATCATCAGCCACCAACTGAGCATGGACCTGGTCCCCAGCAGCCCTCCGACTGGGCACTCTCTGTCTCCGCCCGCAACTCACGCGAGTGTGAAGTGCCCTCACTGCTGTGCCCCGGGACGCTAGCCGAAGATCTAATTCTTACCGAGGTGCTAGTATCTGCGCTGGTGCCTGCCTGGCAGAGATGGTGTGACACTGGTGAGTGAGTTTGCTCAGGGGGCTTCAGGTGTGAGAGATGAGTCCTCTGCCTCGCCCTCCGGCCCTGATCCGCTGATTCGTTCAAATCGAGACAATGTCAATGTGCATCCCTGTCCCCCGGATCATTATGCGCTCACCCTTCCATAATCAATGGGGAGCCTATGTTGCAAACTTCAGTCACTGACCATTCAGCACTGCCATAGTGGCTGGGACACACATGGTGACCTGAGTGCTCACCAAACATACCTCCCCCTGGCACCCCAGCCTCCCCGCCACCGGTGTACCTGGGCACAAGGTGCCTCTCCAGATCCATGGTCTGCTGTTCTAAAGCTATAAGAATGGCCAACTGGGCCTGGCCTCCACCAGTCGGCATCCGTTCAGACGCACTGTGCGCAGTCTTTTCCTGAACAGGAGAGAGGAGCATTGACTAGTCCAGCCTGTACCTGAATTCCCATCGCATCCCTGCCACCCCAGCCAGAGTGGGACATTGCAGGACTCCAACTCTTCATCACCCCACAGCTGCCGCACACTCACCCAAACGAGCCAGGGCTGACCCCCCACCCCCACCCCCACTGCCCAAATGCTGCCTCCTTCACATGTGGCACCACAAGGTGTTACTTTGCTAAGCAAGGGGGCACAAGCAGGTGGAGCGCCAACACCAGCAGATGGATTGATGCCCCGCTAACTGGAAGCTGCCCTCCCAGCATGTTAGCACGCTGACTTTGACAGGCTTCCCAGTCCCAGCGCTGGGCCTAGGCGCAGGCCCCTGACTTTCACCCCCATTCTATACTCTGGGCATCAGTGTCACACATGCTGTGGGTGCAGAACCCATCCCAACCCTCTCAGGGTGAACTGGACGTGGGCAGTCTCTGCTGGCCCACCCAGCGAGGGATCCACGCAGTGAGGGATTCAATGAAGTCAGTGAGCCCAGAGTTGGTGGGGGTGCTGGGGGAGAGGGTGACAGCTGCATTAAGTGACTTGAGGCAACATAATGCTCACCCTCCCCGAGCGCAGGGGATCCTTGAACTTTTTGCAGCACTGGAGCCATGTGCATCGCACATGGGGAGCTCACACTCTCGGCCACCTCCTCCCACACACACTTGGTCAGGTAGGGGGGGGCCTCTGCCTCCCGTCCCTCAGAAGAATGACCTCCCGCTGCACTGCCACCTCTCCAGGAGGACAGCTAGGCACTCACCTGAAAAACGAGGGGCGCACTGCCCCGCCGATCTACCCTCCGGCCTGGTCTGTCCCACTGGATTACCCTCCGGCCTGGTCTGCCCCGCCGATCTACCCTCCGGCCTTGTCTGTCCCACTGCCCTGCCCTCCGGCCTGGTCTGCCCCGCCGATCTACCCTCCGGCCTGGTCTGCCCCACTGCCCTGCCCTCCGGCCTGGTCTGCCCCGTCGATCTACCCTCCGGCCTGGTCTGCCCCGCCGATCTACCCTCCGGCCTGGTCTGCCCCGCCGATCTACCCTCCGGCCTGGTCTGCCCCGCCGATCTACCCTCCGGCCTGGTCTGCCCCGCCGATCTACCCTCCGGCCTGGTCTGTCCCACTGCCCTGCCCTCCGGCCTGGTCTGTCCCACTGCCCTACCCACTGCCCTGCCCTCCGGCCTGGTCTGCCCGGCCAATCTACCCTCCGGCCTGGTCTGCCCCGCCGATCTACCCTCCGGCCTGGTCTGCCCTGCCGATCTACCCTCCGGCCTGCTCTGCCCCGCTGATCTACCCTCCGGCCTGGTCTGCCCCGCCGATCTACCCTCCGGCCTGCTCTGCCCCGCCGATCTACCCTCCGGCCTGGTCTGCCCCGCCGATTTACCCTCCGGCCTGGTCTGCCCCGCCGATCTACCCTCCGGCCTGGACTGCCCCGCCGATCTACCCTCCGGCCTGGTCTGCCCCGCCGATCTACCCTCCGGCCTGGTCTGCCCCGCCGATCTACCCTCCGGCCTAGTCTGTCCCACTGCCCTGCCCTCCGGCCTGGTCTGCCCCGCCGATCTACCCTCCGGCCTGGTCTGCCCCGCCGATCTACCCTCCGGCCTGGTCTGCCCCGCCATTCTACCCTCCGGCCTGGTCTGCCCCGCCGATCTACCCTCCGGCCTGGTCTGCCCCGCCGATCTACCCTCCGGCCTGGTCTGCCCCGCCGATCTACCCTCCGGCCTGGTCTGCCCCGCCGATCTACCCTCCGGCCTGGTCTGCCCCGCCGATCTACCCTCCGGCCTGGTCTGCCCCGCCGATCTACCCTCCGGCCTGGTCTGCCCCGCCGATCTACCCTCCGGCCTTGTCTGTCCCACTGCCCTGCCCTCCGGCCTGGTCTGCCCCGCCGATCTACCCTCCGGCCTGGTCTGCCCCGCCGATCTACCCTCCGGCCTGGTCTGCCCCACTGCCCTGCCCTCCGGCCTGGTCTGCCCCACTGCCCTGCCCTCCGGCCTGGTCTGCCCCGCCGATCTACCCTCCGGCCTGGCCTGTCCCGCTGCCCTACCCACTGCCCTGCCCTCCGGCCTGGTCTGTCCCGCTGGATTACCCTCCGGCCTGGCCTGTCCCACTGGATTACCCTCCGGCCTGGTCTGCCCCGTCGATCTACCCTCCGGCCTGGTCTGTCCCACTGCCCTGCCCTCCGGCCTGGTCTGCCCCGCCGATCTACCCTCCGGCCTGGTCTGTCCCGCTGGATTACCCTCCGGCCTGGCCTGTCCCGCTGGAATACCCTCCGGCCTGGTCTGCCCCGCCGATCTACCCTCCGGCCTGGCCTGTCCCACTGCCCTACCCACTGCCCTGCCCTCCGGCCTGGTCTGTCCTACTGCCCTGCCCTCCGGCCTGGTCTGTCCCACTGCCCTGCCCTCCGGCCTGCCCTGTCCCGCTGGATTACCCTCCGGCCTGGCCTGTCCCACTGCCCTACCCACTGCCCTGCCCTCCGGCCTGGTCTGTCCCACTGCCCTGCCCTCCGGCCTGGTCTGTCCCACTGCCCTGCCCTCCGGCCTGGTCTGTCCCACTGCCCTGCCCTCCGGCCTGGTCTGTCCCACTGCCCTGCCCTCCGGCCTGCCCTGTCCCGCTGGATTACCCTCCGGCCTGGCCTGTCCCACTGGATTACCCTCCGGCCTGGTCTGCCCCGCCGATCTACCCTCCGGCCTGGCCTGTCCCGCTGCCCTACCTTGCGTCACCTCCATTGCCCCTCTGTTGAGCTCTTTGCCCAGCCATTGTGAACAGCCTTTCCAAGGATGCCAGCCCTTCAGTTATTCAGGCTGTTGGGTTGCCATTGGACTCGATGGTCGGTGCGTGTCCACTGCTGCTCACCCACTCCCACGATGCACAGGAGTCGTGGAGTACGCTGCGTGGGTCTTAATCCGCCCATGTAAAATGGCGGCACGGAGCTGGTCAGCGGTGGAGATCGGGTCTGTGCCTGTCTGTGCCCGCTCACCCATAGACCACCCGACATGGGGAAAATTCACCCCTAATCTTCCAGTCTCCTGTCCTAACACCTTCATTATTGGATGGGGTCAAATTTTGTTTCACCATCCAAGGACCCAAACACTCCTTTCAAGTGAAGCAGCATTTCACTTGCATTTCCCCCAACTTAGTCTACTGCATTCGTTGCTCCCATTGAGGTCTCCTCTACATTGGAGAGACCAAACGTAAACTGGGCGACCGCTTTGCAGAACACCTGCGGTCTGTCCGCAAGAATGACCCAAACCTCCCTGTCGCTTGCCATTTTAACACTCCACCCTGCTCTCTTGCCCACATGTCTGTCCTTGGCTTGCTGCATTGTTCCAGTGAAGCCCAACGCAAACTGGAGGAACAACACCTCATCTTCCGACTAGGGACTTTACAGCCTTCTGGACTGAATATTGAATTCAACAACTTGAGGTCTTGAACTCCCTCCCCCATCCCCACCCCCTTTCTGTTTCCCCCTTCCTTTTTTTTCCAATAAATTATAAAGATTTTCCTTTTCCCACCTATTTCCATTATTTAAAAAAAAAAACACCCCCACTAGAGCTATACCTTGAGTGCCCTACCATCCATTCTTAATTAGCACATTCGTTTAGATAATATCACCAACTTTAACTTTTACACCTATGTGTTCTATTGTACTATTGTCGTTGACATCTTTTGATGATCTGCTTCTATCACTGCTTGTTTGTCCCTACAACCACAGCCCCCCCTCCACCTCTCTCTCTCTCTCTCCGCCCCCCCCCCACACACCTTAAACCAGCTTATATTTCAACTCTTTCTTGGACTCGAACTCAAGTTCTGTCGAAGGGTCATGAGGACTTGAAACGTCAACTCTTTTCTTCTCCGCCGATGCTGCCAGACCTGCTGAGTTTTTCCAGGTAATTCTGTTTTTGTTTTTGTTTCAAACTTTGTTCCCTTTTTCTTACACTTTAATGTTTAATATGTTTAATATGTGTTAAATGCTCTATATAAAGGCACTGTATATATACAAGTTGTCTAGATTGTGAGATTATATCTTCCCAAACATTGTTGCTCATCACAGTTTATTTGGTGAGATGATAAATTACTTTGATAGTGAAGAATCTGCCCTGCTAAAAATAAAAGACAATCGACCTTTAACTGACATATATTTCCACACAGCTCTGAGGAGCCAGTCCTGCTGATTCAAAACCCAGTAAATGTCGGAGCTAAACCTGGTCACTAGGGGGAGGCTTAATATTGAAACATGAAACCCAGCCGGTGAAATGCTGACACCTAGTGACAGACACTGTAGTGTACATCGAGAGACAGAGCAACCCGGGATTGGATAGAGAGAGACAGAGCGTCCCGGGATTGGACAGAGAGAGAGAGAGAGAGACAGAGTGTCCCGCTATTGGACAGAGAGAGACAGAGCGTCCCGGGATTGGACAGAGAGAGACAGGGAGTCCTGGGATTGGACAGAGAGAGATATAGTGTCCAGGGTTGGACAGAGAGAGACAGAGCGTCCCGGGATTGGACTGAGAGAGACAGAGCGTCCCGGGATTGGACAGAGAGAGACGGAGAGTGACAGAGCATCCCGGGATTGGACGGAGAGACAGAGCGTCCCGGGATTGGATAGAGAGAGACAGAGCGTCCCAGGATTGGACAGAGAGAGACAGAGGGTCCCGGGATTGGACAGAGAGAGACAGAGGGTCCCGGGATTGGACGGAGAGAGACAGAGGGTCCCGGGATTGGACGGAGAGAGATAGAGTGTCCCGGGATTGGACGGAGAGAGACAGAGCGTCCCGGGATTGGACAGAGAGAGACAGAGCGTCCCGGGATTGGACAGAGAGAGACAGAGCATCCTAGGATTGGACGGAGAGAGACAGAGCGTCCCGGGATTGGACAGAGAGAGACAGAGCGTCCTAGAATTGGACGGAGAGATACAGAGCGTCCCGGGATTGGACAGAGAGAGACAGAGCGTCCCGGGATTGGACAGAGAGGGACAGAGCATCTCGGGATTGGACAGAGAGAGACAGAGTGTCCCGGGATTGGACAGAGAGAGACAGAGCATCCCGGGATTGGACAGAGAGTGACAGAGTGTCCCGGGATTGGACAGAGAGAGACAGAGCGTCCTGGGATTGGACAGAAAGAGACAGAGCGTCCCGGGATTGGACGGAGAGAGACAGATTGTCCCGGGATTGGACGGAGAGAGACTGATTGTCCCGGGATTGGACAGAGAGAGACAGAGGGTCCTGGAATTGGACAGAGAGAGACAGAGCGTCCCGGGATTGGACAGAGAGAGACAGAGCGTCCCGGGATTCGACAGAGAGAGAGAGAGAGAGCGTCCTGGGATTGGACAGAGAGAGACAGAGCGTCCCAGGATTCGACAGAGAGAGAGAGACAGAGCGTCCTGGGATTGGACAGAGAGAGACAGAGCGTCCCGGGATTGGACAGAGAGAGACAGAGCGTCCCGGGATTCGACAGAGAGAGAGAGACAGAGTGTCCCGCTATTGGACAGAGAGAGACAGAGCATCCTGGGATTGGACAGAGAGAGACAGAGCGTCCCGGGATTGGACGGAGAGAGACAGAGCGTCCCGGGATTGGACGGAGAGAGACAGATTGTCCCGGGATTGGACAGAGAGAGACAGAGTGTCCCGGGATTGGACAGAGAGAGACAGAGCGTCCCGGGATTGGTCAGAGAGAGACAGAGCATCCGGGAATGGATAGAGAGAGACAGAGCGTCCCGGGATTGGACAGAGAGAGACAGAGGGTCCCGGGATTGGACGGAGAGAGACAGAGCGTCCCGGGATTGGACAGAGAAAGACAGAGCGTCCCGGGATTGGACAGAGAGAGACAGAGCGTCCCGGGATTGGATAGTGAGAGACAGAGAATCCTGGGATTGGACAGAGAGAGATATAGCGTCCCGGGATTGGACAGAGAGAGACAGAGTGTCCCAGGATTGGACGGAGAGAGACAGATTGTCCCGGGATTGGACGGAGAGAGACAGATTGTCCCGGGATTGGACGGAGAGAGACAGAGCGTCCCGGGATTGGACAGAGAGAGACAGAGCGTCCCGGGAATGGATAGAGAGAGACAGTGCGTCCCGGGATTGGACAGAGAGAGACAGAGCGTCCCGGGAATGGATAGAGAGAGACAGAGCGTCCCGGGATTGGACAGAGAGAGACAGATTGTCCCGGGATTGGACAGAGAGTGATAGAGCATCCCGGGATTGTACAGAGAGTGACAGAGCGTCCCGGGATTGGACACAGAGAGACAGAGCGTCCTGGGATTGGACAGAAAGAGACAGAGCGTCCCGGGATTGGACGGAGAGAGACAGATTGTCCCGGGATTGGACGGAGAGAGACAGAGCGTCCCGGGATTGGACGCAGGGAGACAGAGCATCCCGGGATTGGACAGAGAGAGACAGAGTGTCCCGGGATTGGACGCAGGGAGACAGAGCATCCCGGGATTGGACAGAGAGAGACAGAGCGTCCCGGGAATGGATAGAGAGAGACAGAGCGTCCCGGGATTGGACAGAGAGAGACAGATTGTCCCGGGATTGGACGGAGAGTGATAGAGCATCCCGGGATTGGACAGAGAGTGACAGAGCGTCCTGGGATTGGACAGAGAGAGACAGAGGGTCCCGGGATTGGACGGAGAGAGACAGAGCGTCCCGGGATTGGACGCAGGGAGACAGAGCATCCCGGGATTGGACAGAGAGAGACAGAGCTGTGTGCCATCGTTTTCATCCTGGAGATGCCGGGGTGAGCACTATGCAATTTGGTCAGTAATGGATTTCTTCTTTTCGGAGGGACCTCTCTTTCCCCACAGGAAGATGCCATCCTGGCAGCTGAGCGTCTATCTCCTATTAATGTTGGGCTTCATTTCATCAGACTGTGGCTCATTAGACCATCCCTGCGAGACTTGTTCCCTTAGATGAGACAACACTGGATCGCTGTTTGCCCACTCTCTTATTTATTTGGCATGTACTGGTGATTAATCCAGAAAGTTTAATAACAAGACAAGTTCTTGGGGAATTGGGACATTCACATGGCTGTTGTTTAGCAGTAATCGGCTCAGTACGTGGGCATTGGCAATCAGGCTTCACGGCCGGCGGGTAAAAGTATATTAATAAGCAGCAAGAATCTATGCCCACCTGTGGGTGTGTGCAGAAGCAATTGGGGCTATTGCCTCATATTCCCTGAACAAGCCTAGTAGTGGCTTGTGGCTGGATACGATGGTGAAGTGGTGACCATGGATGTATTGGTGGAACTTCGTAATGCTAAATATAATGGTTAAGCCACTTTCTCTATTTGTGAGTATCTTTGTTCTCTGCAGCATTGAGTGTCCTTGAGACATAACCAATGGGTCATTCAGAGCCATCCAGTGGGCAATCATCACTTCACCATCGTATCCGACCACAAGCCACTACTAGGCTTGTTCAGGGAATATGAGTCAATAGCCCCAATTGCTTCTGCACACACCCACAGGTGGGCACTGATTCTAACTGCTTATGAAAATACTTTTACCCACCGGGCGGGAAGCCTGATTGCCAATACCCACGTACTGAGCTGCTTACTGCTAAACGATAGCCATGTGAATGTCCCAATTCCCCAAGAACTTGTCTTGTTATTAAACTGCCCCTACTCCATAAGGGGGTACATCACAGGTCAAAATTAATTCTTTCTTTAGGTTGAAATGTACCAACGGGGCCAATGAATATAGCAACTGCTTTAGAATCCAGCGGACAGGGGGCAGTGCCAGAGCTGGTTCTCGGGAATGAGGTGGACCAAGTAGAGCAAGTGACGGCGGGGGAACATTTAGAGAACAGTCATCATTGTATCAGGAGGTTTAGGAAGGCGGTAGAAGATGACATTGGTCAATCCAGAGTAAGAATAATCAACTGGCAGAGAGCGGACTTCAATGGGGCAAGAACAGAGCTGGGCTGGATAGACTGGGACCAAAGTTTGGCAGGAAAAACACTAGCTGACCAATGGGCTACCTTCAAAGAGGAGATGGACAGTCAAGGGATGTTCCCTCAAAAGGGAAGTATAGGACAAGCAAATCCACAGCTCCCTGGATGACAAAGGAGATAGAAATTATGTTAAAGAAGAAAAAAGATGCTTACGACAGGTGTAGGGTAATAAATACAATTGAGAACCGAGCTGAATATAGAAGGTTCAGAAGGGGAGTAAAAAAGCAGATACAAGAAGCAAACAGAGATTATGAAAAAAAACTGGCAGCCAACATAAAAGGAAATCCCAAAGTATTCTACAAGCACATCAGTAGTAAAAGGAGGAGCAGAGCCAATTAGGGACCAAAAAGGGGATTTACACACAGCAGCAAGAGGTATAGTTGAGGTATTAAATGAATCCACCATCACCATCCCTGGGTATGTCCTGTTCCACTGGCAGGACAGACCCAGCAGAGGTGGGGGCACAGTGGTATACAGTCGGGCGGGAGTTGCCCTGGGAATCCTCAACATTGACCCCGGATCCCATGAAGTCTCATTGTATCAGGTCAAACATGGGCAAGGGAGCCTCCTGCTGATTACCATGTACCGCCCTCCCTCAGCTGATGAATCAGTGCTCCTCCATGTTGAACACCACTTGGAGGAAGCACTGAGGGTGGCAAGGGTACAGAATGTACTCTGGGTGGGGGACTTCAATGTCCATCACCAAGAGTGGCTCGGTAGCACCACTACTGACCGAGCTGGCCGGGTCCTAAATGACATAGCTGCTAGACTGGGTCTGCAGCAGGTGGTGAGGGAACCAACAAGAGGGAAAAACACACTTTATCTCCTCACCAACCTGCCTGCCACAGATGCATCTGTCCATGACAGTATCGGTAGGAGTGACCACCGCACAGTCATTGTGGAGATGAAGTCCCACCTTCACATTGAGGATACCCTCCATCGTGTTGTGTGGCACTACCACTGTACTAAATGGGATAGATTTCAAACAGATCTAGCAATTCAAGACTGGGCATCCATGAGGTGCTGTGGGCCATCAGCAGCAGCAGAATTGTACTCGAACACAATCTGTAACCTCATGGCCCAGCATATCCCCCACTCTACCATTACCATCAAGCCAGGGGATTAACCCTGGTTCAATGAAGAGTTCAGGAGGGCATGTCAGGAGCAGCACCAGGCATACCTAAAAATGAGGTGTCAACCTGGTGAAGCTATAGCACAGGATTACTTGTGTGACAAACAGCATAAGCAGCAAGTGATAGACAGAGCTCAGCGATCCCACAACCAACAGATCAGATCTAAGATCTGCAGTCCTGCCACATCCAATCATCTACCCGGCTATGTGGAAAATTGCCCAGGTATGTCCTGTGCACAAAAAGCAGGACAAATCCAACCCGGCCAATTACCACCCCATCAGTCTACTCTTGATCATCAGTAAAGCAATGCAAGGGGTCATCAACAGTGCTATCAAGCGAACTTGCTTAGCAATAACCTTCTCACTGATGCCCCAGTTTGGGTTCCGCCAGGGCCAGTCAGCTCCTGACCTTATTACAGTCTTGGTTCAAACATGGACAAAAGAGCTGAACTCCTGAGCTGAGGTGAGAGTGACTGCCCTTGACATCAAGGCAACATTTGTCCGAGTGTGGCATCAAGGAGCCCCAGCAAAACTGGAGTCAGTGGGAATCAGGGGGAACCTTGGTGAATTCCTGCAGTGCATCTTGTAGGTGGTACATGCAGCTGCTTTAAGAAGATGTTGTTGCACAACAGCCTGGGCATGAGTATTAATCACTTATACTTAAAGTTCACTATTGTAAATAAACTCTCAAGAATGTCTCCCTGCCTATGGCTCCTTGTTCTGATGAGCAGTGTTCATGTCACTCAGATGTGAAACCTTCGTTCCTGCACAAGATAAAGGCAGGTGTCTCAGTCCAGGGCCTCTTCCCTGTGTCTGTGCAGCCTTCAGACCACAGTGATGGTCCAGCCTCACACTCCCTGGACATATTACTGATGCCTGCACCTCGATGGTGCTTGTCTTTGCTGCCAGAATGTTGTGGGCAGGTGTCACTGAGTTCTGTAATTCTCTCTGTGTGCTCTCAGCAACTTTAAGTTGGGGCTGGACCCCCCATCTCTTCAGCATCTGTGCTCTTAAATTTCACGGCTGTGTCTCCATGATATGACCCTGATCATGGAGCGCAAGCGATATGCTCTTAGTGAGGCAGGAATCAGACATTTTCAGAGGCTATGTGAAGATCTATGGAGTGTCCTCACTGCATGTCATCATCATCCTCCTGGAATCTAGCGACTATTAGGTCCTCCACAGTGTTTCGATGACAGGAGCCTGAGCGCTGAGAGTATGTGCGCTACCATCAGCCACACAGGAGTCATTCACAAATGCAAGGTGAGGATGTCAGGACTGTCTTCACTACATCTTGTCATCTTCCTCCATGAATTTTGCAGCTATGAGGGACTCCCGAGCGTGCCTGCCTTGTCTGGTCAATGTGATCGCCTCATCACCTTCATCCCCTTTGGAGTCCTCCTCATTGGAGGATACGTGCAACTCCTCCATCTCCTCCTCAGTCAGTCCTCCCCTTGTTGCAGTGCCAGGTTGTGAAGTGAGCAGCAAGCGATGATAATGCACGACACCCTCTGGGGACTGTATTGCAGTGCTTCACCAGATCTGTCGAGGCACCAGAACTTCATGTTCAATGTGCCTATCGTTTGCTCCACCAAAGTCTGGGTCATGGCATGAGCCTCGGTCCCACCATCGCTGCAGCCTGGGGGCCACCGCACGGGTGTCGCCAGCCACGGCCTCTGTGGGTGGCCCTTGTCCCTGAGGAGTCAATCCTGCAGCCTCTGGGGACCCTGGAAGGTGTCAGGGATCTGAGACTTGCTAAGGATGTTGGAGATGTGGACGCTCCCTGGGACTCGTTTGCAGACCTACAGGATGTGTTTGTGTTGGTTGCACACCAGCTGCACATTCAGTGAGTGGAAGCCCTTGTGGTTCTTGGTGTTTGACTGCTTGTTGGGATCCAAGTGCAAGGTGAGTACAAGTTGATTGCACCCTGCACCTGTGGAAAACCAGAGATTCTGCACAAATCCCAGTGCTCCCGCTTCCTGGCCAGATCCCCAGTGAAACGTACAAAGTTCTGTGTATTCACACAGATGGCAGCCATGACCTCCTGGATACACTTGTGCCTGGAGCTTGTGAAATCCTGCACAGGTCACCTGTGGAGTCCTGGAAGGAGTCACTGTTGTAAGAATTGAGCACCTCAGTCACTTTCACAGCCACTGGCAGTGGATGCCCTCCATGTCCCCGTGGCACCAAATCCCACGGGGATGTGACCAGCCAGTTTCCTAGACATATGCAGTCTTTGGCAACGCTGGTTCTCAGTCATCTGCAGGATTGACAAGCGCCATCTATAGATCCTGGGTTAAGCGAGGTACGTACGAGCGATGGCTCCTTGTGGGTCTTCAGTAACGTGTGCAGCAGACCCTGCTGCCCCTTCATCTGGAGGGAAATACTCCTCCCTTTGCTGAGCCAGGTGTCTCTGCCATTCTCTCCTTCTTCTTCTCTGCTGCCTGTAAACCATGAAGCATCCACTAAATCACCAGGCTCCATAATTCTGATGTTCTCCTCCTGCAGGATTGAAGAGAGAGATGCTTGGGTTAGTATAGGTGTATTAAGAACCTCTCTTGGTTAAGTCTGAAGGCCTCTTCATGCATGCGCGAGAGTGCTGGCCACCATTTGGATGGTCAGTATGTAGTGTGCTCATTGGCTACCCGAAACCCCACCCACATTCACCCCAGTCCACCTGACCGATTGGCAGCAGCTTTGCCCATTGGACTTCAGGTTGTGCTCTCAGCTCAGGCCCAGGCATTCTCCTAACCCGCACTGCAAGGCTGTGCTGTTAGCTTGAACCATGGGGGAGACTGGTCCAAACCTCTTTAATAAAGATATTGCAAAGGGGCTGTGAGCGTCTCCACCAGTGACTGTGCCATGGTTGCCTTTCACAAGGGGATTGTCCAACATGCCCTGTTGGCCAATTGCTTTGCTTCCCCTGAAACTCACCTTAATTTGCAGCCTGCGCCCAAGGGGTGAAAGTTCTGGAGCATTTGGTGGCACTTGCTTTTGTGTTGCTTGAGTGGGCAGAAAAGCTTCAGAGGCTCCGACTCCAAGCATGTCAATGTGACACGAACATTGCTCATTGTCTTATGAGTAAAAGTTGGACAGACTGGGTTTGTTTCTGCTGAAGTTTAGAAGAATGGGGGATGAGTTGATTGAAGTATATAAATGGGTCTTTTTCTGATTGGCAGGATGTGACGAGTGGAGTCCCACAGGGGCCTCAACTTTTTACAATTTATATCAATGACTTAGATGAGTGGAGTGAAGACATGGTAACTAAATTGCAGATGATACAAAGATAGGTAGGAAAGTATGTTGTGAAGAGGATATGAGGAGATTGTAGATGGTGATAGATAGATTGAGTGAGTGGACAAAGATCTGGCAAATAAAGTTTAATGTGGGAAAATGTGAAGTTGTTCACTTTGGCAGGGAGACCAAGAAAGCAGAGTATTACTTAAATGGAGAACAACTGCAGAATTCACGGTACAGAGGGATCTGGGTGTTCTAGTACATCGCAGTATCACAGTATCTTTACAGTGCAGAAGGAGGCCATTTGGCTCATTGAGCCAACACTGGCTCTCAAAGAGCATTCCACCTAGTCCCACAAAAAGTTAGTTTGCAGGTGCATCAAGTAATTAAGAAGGTTAATGGAATATATCCTTTATTGCGAGAAGAATTGAACATAAAAGTAAGGATGTTATGCTTCAGTTATACAGGGCATTGGTGAGACCACATCTCAAATACTGTGGGTAGTTTTGGTCTCCTTATTTGAGGAAGGATGTAAATGTGTTGGAGACGGTTCAGAGGAGGTTTACTAGATTGATACCTGGAATGAGTGGGTTGTCTTATGAGGAAAGGTTGGACAGACTGGGCTTGTTTCCACTGGAGTTTAGAAAGATAGATAGGAAAGTAAGTTGTGAAGAGGACCTAAGGAGGCTACAAACAGATATAGGTAGGTTAAGTGAGTGTGCAAAGATCTGGCAAATGGAGTATACTATGGGAAAATGTGAAATTGCCCATTTTGGCAGGAAGAATAAAAAAGAAGTATGTAATCTAAATGGTGAGAGATTGCAGAGCTCTGAGGTGCAGAGGGATCTGGGCATCCTTGTGCATGAATCACAAAAGACTAGTACACGGGTACAGCAAGTAGTTAGAATGTTCTCATTTATTGCAATAGGAATCGAATACATAAGTAAGAGGTTATGTTTCAGTTATACAGGGCATTGGTGAGACCACATCTGGAGAACTGTGTGCAGTATTGGTCACGTTATTTAAGGAAGGGTGTACATGCATTGGAAGCAGTTCAGAGAAGGTTTACTAGATTAATACCTGGAATGGGTGGGATATCTTATGAGGAAAGGTAGGACAGATCAGGGTGGTATCCTCTGGAGTTTTGAAGAGTAAGAGGCGACTTGATTGAAACGTATAAGATCCTGAGGGGTCTTGACAGGGTGGATGTGAAGAGGATGTTTCCTCTTGTGGGAGTCCTAGTGCATGAGTCACAAAAGGTTAGTATGCAAGTACAGCAGGTAATTAGGAAAGCTAATAGAATGTTAACATTTATTGTGAGGGGAATTGAATGCAACAGTAGGAAGATTATGCTTCAGTTGTACAGCGCACTGGTGAGACCACATCTGGAGTATTGTGTACAGTATTGGTCTCCTTATTTAAGGAAGGATGTAAATGCATTGGAAGCAGCTCAGAGAAGGTTTACCAGACTAATACCTGGAATGGGTGGGTTGCCTTATGAGGAAAGGTTGGACAGGTTAGGCTTGTATCCACTGGAGTTTAGAAGAGTAAGAGGAAACTTGATTGAAACATATAGGATCCTGAGGGGTCTTGACAGGGTGGATGTGGGGAGGATGTTTCCTCTTGTGGGAGATTCTAGAACTAGGGGTCACTGTTTAAAAATAAGGGGTCACCCATTTAAAACAGAGATGAGGTGAACTTTTTTCACTCAGAGGTTTGTGAGTCCTTGGAACTCTCCTCCTGAACAGGCGCTGGAAGCAGAGTCTTTAAATATTTTTAAGGCAGAGGTCAGTAGATTCTTGGTAAGTAAGGGAGTGATAGGTTATCGGGGGTGGGTGGGATGCAGACTTGAGGTTACTATCAGATCAGCCATGATCTTATTAAATGGTGGAGCAGGCTCGAGGGGCTGAATGGCCTCTTCCTGCTCTGTGTTTGTATGTTTGTAGAAAAGTGAGGGGTGATTTGATTGACGTATACAAGATCCTGAACAGCCTTGACAAGGTGGGTGTGGAAAGGATGTTTCCTCTTGTGGGTGAGTCCAGAACTAGGGGGCAGTGTTTTAAAATTAGGGGTCACCCTTTTAGGACAGAGATGAGGAGAATTTTTTTCTCTCCGAGGGTTGTGCAACTTTGGAATTCTCTGCCTCAGAAGGTGGTGGAGGCGGGGTCATTGAATATTTTTAAGGCAGAGGTAGATAGATTCTTGTTAGGCAAGGGAATCAAAGGTTATCAGGGGTAGATAGGAATGTGGAATTCAAAACACAAACAGATCAGCCATGGTCTTGCTAAATGATGAGCAGCCTCGAGGGGCCGAATGGCCTTCTCCTGCTCCTATTACTGATGTTCTTATAACAAGGAGTCATAGGCAAGGAGACATTCTTGGGAGTTTATTGACAACAGTGAACGTTAAGTACATGTGACTAATACCTGTGCCCAGGCTGTGCAACTAGGTCCTCTTAACCTCCCTAACCCTGCTGCTACGTCTTGATGAATGGTCTCAGCTGAACATTCTCAGCTGCTAAGAATTCCCACTTTTGACAAGTCTTTCCAAGTGTGTGGCCACTTCCTTCACCACCCCCCCTCCCCCCACTCCCTAAGCATGTGCTTGAATATTTCCTTCAGCCTGTCTGTGCTGCCTTGCCCCCCACACACCTGGCATGTGTTTGAGTGTTGCTTTCAGCCTGTGCAGCCTTGACCCCAAAGCCTCCAACTCCCTCCCCCCTCCCCAGCCTGACCTGCGCTGGAGCCCTTGCCCCTGTCACTGCACCGGAAGCCAGCTAGGAGAAAGCGATTTGGCTGTGTCCCTGCGAATGTGCAGCGCCTCTTCCTTGATGTCCTGCAGGCGATGCTCGGGAACGCTGCGCTAGGCTGTGTGCATTCAGCTCCAAGTTCCCCTCAAAGTTCAGGTCACCAGGTGCACGCTTTTTAAAGGCAGTCGTGAATCGCGCCGTTCTAAAGTCACGCCGACGTGGGGGGTACGTTTGACATGGGGGATGATTCCGATGAGCAGGGCTTATAATGAGATGCAAATATATTAAAATGACATCACCGATGTGCGGCCGTTGGAAAGAATGGATTGTCATCGACAGATGGAGTGGACAATCACAAACTGGTTTTATGATGGCATTAAGCTGGTTTTTGGCTTTCTTGCCATATTGTTCCCCCAACCTGCCAGGATGCCCAATGCCAATGGGGCCGGAAAACTCCGGCCTTTGTGTCTGTCTTCATGGAGGAAAACACTAAAAACTGCCCAGAAATAATGGAGAATCAAGGGACGAGAGTAAACGAGGAACTGCAAGATATTAATATTAGTGAAGGAATAGTCCTAGAGAAATTGCTGAGACTTAAACTAGATACATCTCTGAGACCTGATGTCTTGAAGAGATATTAATACATATAATATTATTGGAAATTATTTTAAATTGGACTTGTAGTAGGGTCTGTGTCTGCGGGTGTGGGTGTGCGTGTGTTTTAATTAGATTAAAGCCAGATGGTCTGGGTGCTTTGGCGTCTTTGCGACAAGATTTCCGTATCTCTCTTTTGTCTTGTTATTCACTCAGTTCTGTCAAAGGGTCATGAGGACTCGAAACGTCAACTCTTTTCTTCTCCGCCGATGCTGCCAGACCTGCTGAGTTTGTCCAGGTAATTCTGTTTTTGTTTTGCTTAGGTGAATAGTAGTTTTGAGATGTTAAACAGTAAGGTAAAGGAGACATTTGCATTTTGTTGAATAAACCATTCAAAGTGTGAGATTCCGAGGTATATGAGATCTAAGCTGCCTGTAAGCCTATAACAGTCTACCAAGGAACTAAATTGAAAGGAACCTCATTTTGAATTTGTAAGATAAAATGTGCTTTGCCTGGTGTCTGTTTAAGTCTATGGGTTATTGTCACCTTGGGGAAGATTTTAGGAGTGATTCATTTGGGGATTTGATTAAAAGTTATTATTGTAGCAATTTGTAGATGTGTATGTGTTTAATACCTTGTAAAATTAATAAATGTTTAATTTATTTTATATAAAAAACCTTTGGAGGCTTGGTGGTTTTATTTCTGAATTCAGAGCTGCATAAGACCATAAGACCATAAGACATAGGAGCAGAAATTAGGCCATTCGGCCCATCGAGTCTGCTCCGCCATTCAATCATGGCTGATAAGTTTCTCAACCCCATTCTCCCACCTTCTCCCCATAACCTTTGATCCCCTCACCAATCAAGAACCTATCTATCTCGGTCTTAAATACACTCAATGACCTGGCCTCCACAGCCTTCTGTGGCAATGAATTTCATAGATTCACCACTCTCTGGATAAAGAAGTTTCTCCTCATCTCTGTTCTAAAAGGTCTTCCCTTTACTCTGAGGCTGTGCCCTCGGGTCCTAGTCTCTCCTACTAATGGAAACATCTTTCCCATGTCCACTCTATCCAGGCCTTTCAGTATTCTGTAAGTTTCAATCAGATCCCCCCTCATCCTTCTAAACTCCATCGAGTATAGACCCAGAGTCCTCAAACGTTCCTCATATGTTAAGCCTTTCATTCCTGGGATCATTCTCATGAACCTCTTCTGGACCCTCTCCAGAGCCAGCACATCCTTCCTGAGATACGGGGCCCAAAATTGCTCACAATATTCTAAATGTGGTCTGACCAGAGCCTTATAAAGCCTCAGCAGCACATCCCTGCTTTTATATTCTAGCCCTCTCAAAATAAATGCCAACATTGCATTTGCCTTCCTAAATACCGACTCAACCTGCAAGTTAACCTAAGAGAATCCTGGACTAGGACTCCCAAGTCCCTTTGCACTCCAGATTTCTGAATTCTCTCCCCATTTAGAAAATAGCCTATGCCTTTATTCTTCCTACCAAAGTGCATGACCTCACACTTCCCCACGTTGTATTCCATCTGCCACTTCTTTGCCCATTCTCCTAATCTGTCCAAATCCTTCTGCAGCCTCCCCGCCTCCTCAATACTACCTGTCCCTCCAACTATCTGTGTATCATCTGCAAACTTAGCCAGGATGCCCTCAGTTCCTTCATCTAGATCATTAATGTACAAAGTGAAAAGTTGTGGTCCCAACACTGACCCTTGCGGAACTCCACTAGTCACCGGCTGCCATCCTGAGAATGATCCCCTTATCCCCACTCTCTGCCTCCTGCCAGACAGCCAATCTTCCATCCATGCTAGTACCTTGCCTCTAACACCATGGGCTCTTATCTTACTGAGCAGCCTCCTGTGCGGCACCTTGTCAAAGGCCTTCTGGAAGTCCAAGTAGATAACATCCATTGGTTCTCCTTTGTCTAAACTACTCGTTACCTCCTCAAAGAATTCTAACAGAATTGTCAGGCATGACCTGCCCTTGATGAAACCATGCTGACTTTGCCTGATTTTACCATGCACTTCCAAGTATTCTGAAATCTCATCCTTAATAATGGACTCTAAAATCTTACCAACGACCGAGGTCAGGCTAATCGGCCTGTAATTTCCCTCTTTTGCCTCACTCCCTTTTTAAACAGGGGGGGGTTACATTAGCGATTTTCCAGTCCTCTGAGACCCTCCCTGACTCCAGTGATTCCTGAAAGATCACCATTAACGCCTCCACTATCTCTTCAGCTATCTCCTTCAGAACTCTGGAGTGTAATCCATCTGGTCCAGGTGATTTATCCACCTTCAGACCTTTCAGTTTTCCTAACACCTTCTCCTTGGTAATGGCCACCATATTCACCTCTGACCCCTGACTCTCTTGAACTTTGGGGATGTCACTCGTGTCTTCCACCGTGAAGACTGATGCAAAGTACCTATTCAGTTCCTTTGTCATTTCTTTGTTCCCCACTACTACTTCTCCAGCGTCATTTTCCAGCGGCCCAATGTTCACTTTTGCCTCTCTCTTACCTTTATATATCTAAAAAACTCTTGCAATCTTCTTTTATATTACTGGCTAGTTTACCCTCATATTTAATCTTCTCCCTCCTTATTTTATTTTTAGTTGTCCTCTGTTGGTCTTTGTAGGCTTCCCAATCCCCTGGTTTCTCACTGCTCTTCGCCGCATTGTATGCTTTCTCTTTAGCTTTTATGCTGTCCCTGACTCCCCTTGTCAGCCATGGTTGCCTCGTCCTCCCTTTAGTATGCTTCTTCTTCCTAGGGATGATTTTTGCTGTGTCTCCCAAATTACTCCCAGAAACTCCTGCCATTGCTGTTCCACTGTCTTTCCTGCTAGGCTCATCTCCCAGTCAATTCTGGCCAACTCCTTCCTCATGCCTCTGTAGTTGCCTTTATTCAACTGTAATACCGTTACATCTGATTCCAGCTTTTTCCTCTCAAATTGCAGGGTAAATTCTATCATATTATGGTCACTTCCTCCTAAGGGTTCCTTCACCTTAAGCTCCCTTATCAAATCTGCCTCATTACACATCACTAAATCTAGAATTGCCTGTTCCCTAGTGCGCTTCACCACAAGCTGGTCCAAAAAGCCATCTCGTAGACATTCCACAAATTCCTTTTCTTGGGATCCACTACCAACCTGATTTTCCCAGTCTACCTGCATATTGAAATCCCCCATGATCACTGTAACCTTGCCTTTCTTACACGCCTTTTCTATCTCCTGGTGTATCTGGTGCCCCACATCCTGACTACTGTTCGGAGGCCTGTACATAACTCCCATTAAGGTTTTTTAACCCTTGCGTTTCCTCAACTCTACCCACACAGATTCTACATCATCTGACCCTACGTCATTTCTTGCTATCAATTTAATTTAATTTCTTACTAACAAAGCAACCCCACCCCCTCTGCCAACCTGCCTATCTTTTCGATAGGATGTATATCCTTGGATATTTAGCTCCCAGTCCTGATCCCCTTGCAGCCATGTCTCCGTGATGCCCACCACATCATACCTGCTAATTTCAATCTGCGCCACAAGCTCATTTACCTTATTTCGTATACTGCATGCATTCAGATACAACAGCTTCTGTCCTGTATTTCCTGTCCCCTTTCTCATTGTCGTCCCTTTATCTGATGTGCTTGAAGTTAGATTCCTAGCCCTTTCCAAACACTCTGTCCTATTTTGTGTTCTGGAGACTTTAATAGCCTCTCCTGGGCTCTCCTTTCTTTTCAGTTTTTTCATAATTTTCCATGAAGTTGAATCCACCCCCCCCCCACACGCTAACCTGCTGCTTTGTTTCCCATTAGTCATACTTCTTGGAGTTTTAACCTTCCCTCCTCCCCACTTTCTAGTTTAAAGTCCTGTTGACCACCCTATTTACCCTTTTTGCTAGAAGTTACCCTTTTCGCTAGAACATCTCAAACACACCAATTGAAAATATAGGTTACGGCAGTTGTTCAAAGTTTCCCTCTGGGATTTTAAATAAATCAGCCTTTACAAACTGCTGTGTCATAACACCCGATGCTCCATACCCAGAGTGCGAAAGAGGTGGCGACTTGGATAATGGATGCATTGGTGGCCATGGTTCCTGCAGATTGGAAACTGGCAAATGTAACCCCACTACTTGAGAAATAAGGGAGAGAGAAACCAGGAAACTACAGGCTTGTTAACCTGACATCAGTCACAAGGAAAATGCTCAAACCTGTAGCAAAGATGTGATAACAGGACACTTAGAAAATAATGGTAGGATTGGGCCGAGTCAACATGGATTTATAAAAAGGGAATCAGGTTTAACAAACCTGTTGGAGTTTATTGAAGATGTAACTAGCAGAACAGATAAAGGGGAACCAATGGATATGGTATATTGAGATTTTCAGGAATCTTTTGATAAGGTCCCACGCAAAAGGTTGGTAAACAAAATTAGGGCACATAGGATTGTGGGGAATCTCCTGGCATGGACTGAGAACTGGTTAAAGGACAGAAAACAGAGAGTAGGAATAAATGGGTCATTCTTGCTTTGGCAGGCTGTGAGCCTTGGGGTACCACAAGGATCAGTGCTTGGGCCCCAGCCACTCACAATCTCTATCAATGCTTTGGTTATGGGGATTAAATGTGATGTTTCCAAGTTTGCAGATGACACAAAACGAGGTGAAAGTGTGAGTTGTGAGGAGGATCCAAAGGGACTGCAAAGGGATTTGGAGAGGCTAAGTGAGTGGGAAAAAAATTGGCAGATGGAATACAGTGTGGAGAAATGTGTGGTTATCCACTTTGGTAGGGGGTGGGGGAGAGTGGTGGGGGCAGGGGGGTGGTGGGGGGGATTGGTGGGGGTGGGGGAGGGGTGTGAGGGCAGGGAGGGGGGGGGTGGGGGTGTGGGGGGGGCGTGTGGGGGCAGGGGGGGTGGTGGGATGGGGGAGGGGTGTGGGGGCAGGGATTGGGGGTGAGGGTGTGCGGGGGAGTGTGGGGGCAGGGTGGATAGTGGGGGCAGGGGAGGGGTGTGGGTGAGGGGGGGGTGGTGGGGTGGGGGCAGGGGGGTGGTGGGGGCGGGGGAGGGGTGTGGGGGCGGGGGCGGGGGAGGGGTGTGGGTGAGGGGGGGGGTGTGGGGGTGGGGGCAGGGGGGTGGTGGGGGCCGGGGGGGGGCAGGGGGGTGGAGGTGGGGGCGGGGGAGGGGTGTGGGGGTGGGGGCAGGGGGGTGGTGGGGGCCGGGGGAGGGGTGTGGGGGTGGGGGCGGGGGAGGGGTGTGGGGGTGGTGGGGCCGGGGGAGGGGTGTGGGGGGTGGGGGCAGGGGGAGGGGTGGGGGGCAGGGGGGAGGGGTGTGGGGGTGGGGGCAGGGGGAGGGGTGGGGGCGGGGGGGGGGGGGAGGGGGGTGGGGGGGGGGGGAGGGGGGGGGGGGGGGGGGGGGGGGGCTGGGGTGGGGGGGGGGGGGGGGGGGGGGGGGGGGGGGGGGGGGGGGGGGGGGGGGGGGGGGGGGGGGGGGGGGGGGGGGGGGGGGGGGGGGTGGGGGGGGGGGGGGGGGGGGGGGGGGGGTGGGGGGGGGGGGGGGGGGGGGGGGGGGGGGGGGGGGGGGGGGGGGGGGGGGGGGGGGGGGGGGGTGGGGGGGGGGGGGGGGGGGGGGGGGGGGGGGGGGGGGGGGGAGGGGGGGGGGGGGGGGGGGGGGGGGGGGGGGGGGGGGGGGGGGGTGGGGGGGGGGGGGGGGGGGGGGGGGGGGGGGGGGGGGGGGGGGGGGGGGGGTGGGGGGGGGGGGGGGGGGGGGGGGGGGGGGGGGGGGGGGGGGGGGGGGGGGGGGGGGGGGGGGGGGGGGGGGGGGGGGGGTGGGGGGGGGGGGGGGGGGGGGGGGGGGGTGGGGGGGGGGGGGGGGGGGGGGGGGGGGAGGGGGGGGGGGAGGGGGGGGGGGGGGGGGGGGGGGGGGGGGGGGGGGGGGGGGGGGGGGGGGGGGGGGGGGGGGGGGGGGGGGGGGGGGGGGGGGGGGGGGGGGGGGGGGGGTGGGGGGGGGGGGGGGGGGGGGGGGGTGGGGGGGGGGGGGGGGGGGGGGGGGGGGGGGGGGGGGGGGGGGAGGGGTGTGGGTGTGGGGGCGGGGGAGGGGTGTGGGGTGTGGGGGGGGGGGAGGGGTGTGGGGGTGGGGTGGGGGGGAGGGGTGTGGGGGTGGGGGTGGGGGAGGGGGGGGTGGGGGTGGGGGTGGGGGGAGGGGTGTGGAGGTGGGGGGCGGGGGAGGGGTGTGGGTGAGGGGGGGTGGTGGGGTGGGGTGGGGGAGGGGTGTGGCAGTGGGGGCGGGGGAGGGGTGTGGGGGTGGGGGGGGGGAGGGGTGTGGGGGTGGGGGCGGGGGAGGGGTGTGGGGGTGGGGGCGGGGGGAGGGGTGTGGGGGTGGGGGCGGGGGAGGGGTGTGGGGGTGGGGGGGGGGGAGGGGTGTGGCAGTGGGGGGGGGGAGGGGTGTGGGGGTGGGGGCGGGGGAGGGGGTGTGGGGGGTGGGGGGGCGGGGGGGGGGGGTGTGGGTGAGGGGGGGGTGGTGGGGTGGGGTGGGGGAGGGGTGTGGAGGTGGGGGCGGGGGAGGGGTGTGGGGGTGGGGGGGTGGTGGGGTGGGGTGGGGGAGGGGTGTGGAGGTGGGGGCGGGGGAGGGGTGTGGGGGTGGGGGCAGGGGGTGCGGGTCCAGAACAAGGGGACTCAGCCTCAGAATCAGGGGCAGGTCATTCAGGGCTGAGATGAGGAGGAATTTCTTCACTCAGAGGGAGGTGAAACTTTGGAATTCTCTACCCCAGAGGCTGTGGAAGCTCAAGCATCGAGTATGTTCAAGACAGAAATTGATAGATTTCTACACATTAAAAACATTAAGGGATATGGAGATGGTGCAGGAAAATGGTGCAGAAGTATAAAATTAGCCATGATCTCATTGAACGGAGGAGCAGGCTCAAAGGGCTGAATGGCCTATTCCTGCTCCTATTTCTTATGTTCATATCTTCTTAACATAAAGACTTCCAGACTGCAGCCCGGCCTGAGACGCCCCTTTTACTAATTCAGTCAGAAGCACCAATTGAATGGCATTAACCCTAATCCCCAACTCTAAGCTTCAACTTACTCAACTCTCAGGAACCTCATGAGTGTCCGAACCCTTAAACAGCAAGCCTGCAGTTAATTTAAATACTCGGTACTCACAACACTACATCGCTGAATAAATCAAGTCGACAGAGAGCCAACCCATGCAGCCATTGTTAAAATACTTTTCAGCCAGAAGTGCACTGCTGCCATTTTGTGGAGCCCGCCAAAACCAGCGAGTGCAGGAACCCTCCTTTGTCTCCAAAGAGACTGGCGATGCCATCTTGAAAACAAGAGAGCTGCAATAAACTCCACTGAAGAGAAAAAAATGTTCAAAAACAGCAGGCAGAGTTCAAAACACACTTCTCAGGATCTTTTGTCTGCTTTAAAAATTCATTAGAGGGCCCAAATGATTTGTTTCCAATGTTTCCTGCAGGGAGAACTGTTGATAAGTATTTTTTAAAAAATAGCCTGTGATCACAGCGGGAGTTGTCTGAAACTGACACACACAGAAGGAACAGAGAGAGAGAGAGAAAATAAAGCCAGCAAAAAGGGAGCCATTTTGAAGGGGGAAAAGCACAGTTACTGCACAGCCACTCTTAAAAGGACAATGACATTTAAAGCTCTAAGTGCAGAAAACCAGAGAAGAAACAAATGGTTACTACATAGCCATTCCTAAAAGGCCAACAAGATTAAAAGCTGTGACTGCAAAAGAAAAAAAAATAATTCCAGGGAGCAGAGTCGGAGGGCGGAGTTCCAGAGAGGTGAGTATAAAAACCTTACCTGGGTTATCCCGGCCTAGTTCCAGAGAGCAGAGTCAGAGGGCGGAGTTCCAGAGAGGTGAGTATAAAAACCTTACCTGGGTTATCCCGGCCTAGTTCCAGAGAGCAGAGTCAGAGGGCGGAGTTCCAGAGAGGTGAGTATAAAAACCTTACCTGGGTTATCGCGGCCTAGTTCCAGAGAGCAGAGTCAGAGGGCAGAGTTCCAGAGAGGTGAGTATAAAAACCTGACCTCGGGGATTCACGGCCTAGTTCCAGAGAGCAGAGTCAGAGGGCAGAGTTCCAGAGCGGTGAGTATAAAAACCTGACCTCGGGGATTCACGGCCTAGTTCCAGAGAGCAGAGTCGGAGGGCGGAGTTCCAGAGCGGTGAGTATAAAAACCTGACCTCGGGGATTCACGGCCTAGTTCCAGAGAGCAGAGTCGGAGGGCGGAGTTCCAGAGCGGTGAGTATAAAAACCTGACCTCGGGGATTCACGGTCCTCAGGTCTAAAAAAAAATTAAAAGTGGCGTCACGGTAAATCTGTGACCTGATTGGCTGGTAGGAAATCTACACTGAATTTGAAACTAAAACATTTTTAAACTAATTAAACCAAATAAATTAATCACTTAATTAATAAGTAGAGGGTATCCCGACCAGAAGCAGGGAATTACTGTTCTTAGAATTTAGCATTTATAGTAGAAATCTAGCCCTAGGGAATGTATAGTTAATAAGAAGTCAATAAGCAGTTATTAGATTTAAATTAATTTATTAAATAGTTCTAGAAATGGCAGTTGCTGGGGTGAAGTGCTTCACCTGTGGGATGTGGGAAATCTGTGACGCCTCAAGTGTCCTGGACAACTACATCTGCAGGAAGTGTACCCAATTGCAGCTCCTCACAGACCCGCATGGATCAGTTGGAGCAGCAGTTAGATGCACTTAGGAGCATTCAGGTGGCAGAAAGCGTCATTGACAGGAGTTTTGGAGATGTAGTCACACCCAAGGTACAGACAGGTAGATGGGTGACCGCTAGAAGGGTCAGGCAGTCAGTGCAGAAATCCCCTATGGCTGTCCCCCTCTCTAACAGGTATACCGTTCTGGATACTGTTAGGGGGCTGGCCTATCAGGGGAAAACAACAGCAGTAGCCAGAGCTGTGGTACCAGGGCTGGCTCTGTTGTTCAGCAGGGGGGGTCAAAGCATAGAAGAGCAATTGTCATAGGGGACTGTATAGTCAGGGGCTCAGATAGACGCTTCTGTGGTCATGAAAGAGACACCAGGATGGTATGTTGCCTCCCTGGTGCCAGGGTCCAGGATGTCTCTGATCGGGTACGGGACATTCTGAAGGGGGAGGGAGAACAGCCAGAGGTCGTGGTACACATTGGTACTAACGACATAGGCAGGAAGAGTGACGAGGTCCTGCAGCGGGAATTCAGGGAGTTGGGATCTCTTCCGGGGCAGGTGGGACCTGTACAAGAAGGACAGGTTGCATCTAAACTGGAGGGGCACCAATATCCTGGCTGCCAGGTTTGCTAGTGTCACTCGGGAGGGTTTAAACTAGAATGGCAGGGCGGTGGGAACCAGAGCAATAGGTCAGCAGGTGAAATAAATAACTGGGAACCAGTGAATATGGCCAGAGGAAGGGCAGGCAGGGAGAAATTACTGAACACAGTGGGACTTGGGGTTTGAAATGCGTTTGTTTCAATGCAAGAAGTATAACAGGCAAGGCAGATGAGCTTAGAGCTTGGATTAGTACTTGGGACTATGATGTTATTGCTATTACAGAGACTTGGTTGAAGGATGGACAGGATTGGCAGATAAACGTTCCAGGATTTAGATGTTTCAGGCAGGATAGAGAGGGATGTAGAAGAGGTGGGGGAGTTGCACTGCTGGTTAAGGGGAATATTACAGCTGTACAACAGGAGGACACCTCGGAGGGCTCATGCAGTGAGGCAATATGGGTAGAGCTCCGGAATAGGAAGGGTGCAGTCACAATGTTGGGGGTTTACTATAGGCCACCCAATTGCCGGCGGGAGATTGAGGAACAGTTACGTAGGCAGATTTTGGAAAGATATAAAAGCAAAATCAAAATGTAATGAGCTAATTAGTAAGTTTGCAGACAACACTAAAGTTGGAGGAGTTGCAGATATTGAAGAGGATTGTCAAAGAATACAACGGGATATAGATCGGTTGGAGACTTGGGGGGAGAAATGGCAGATGGAGTTTAATCCGAACAAATGCAAGGTAATGCATTTTGGAAGGTCTAATACAGGCAGGAATTATACAGTAAATGGCAGAACCCTTAAGTGCATTGACGGGCAGAGGGATCTGGGTGTACAGGTCCACAGGTCACTGAAAGTGGCAACGCAGGTGGATAAGGTAGTCAGGAAGGCATATGGAATGCTTGCCTTCATTGGCAGGGGTATTGAGTATAAAAGCTGGGAAGTCATGCTGCAGCTGTATAGAACCTTGGTTAGGCCACACTTGGAATATTGCATGCAATTCTGGTCACCACATTACCAGAAGGATATGGAGGCATTGGAGAGGGTGCAGAGGAGGTTTACCAGGATGCTGCCTGGTCTGGAGGTTATTAGCTATGAGGAAAGGTTGGAGATACTCGGATTGTACTCACGCGAGAGACGGAGATTGAGGGGCAACTTGATAGAAGTTTACAAAATTATGAGTGGCATGGACAGAGTAGATAGTCAGAAGCTTTTTCCCAGGTGGAAGAGTCCATTACTAAGGGACATAGATTTAAGGTGAGAGGAGAAAACTATAGAGGAGATGTGCGGGGCAAGTTTTTTATGCAGAGAGTAGTGAGTGTCTGGAATTCGCTGCCAGAGGAGGTGGTGGAAGCAGGTACGATAGTGGTGTTTAAGAGGCAGCTTGACAAATACATGAATAGGATAGGAATAGAGGGACATGGACCCTGGAAGTGCAAAATGTTTTAGTTGACGGGCAATATGATCGGCGCAGGCTTGGAGGGCCGAAGGGCCTGTTCCTGTGCTGTACTTTTCTTTGTTCTTTGTTTGTTCAATAGGGTTGTTGTGGTAAGTGATTTTAACTTTCCCTATATTGACTGGGAATCACTTGGTGCTAGGGGTTTGGATGGTGCAGAATTTGTAAGGTGCATTCAGGAGGGCTTCCTGAGACAATATGTAGATAGCCCAACTAGGGAAGGGGCAATACTGGATCTGGTATCAGGGAATGAACCCGGCCAGGTAGTCGAAGTTTCAGTATGGGAGCATTTCGGGAAAAGTGACCATAATTCAGTAAGTTTCAAGGTACTGGTGGATAAGGATAACAGGAGTCCTCGGGTTAAGGTGCTTAATTGGGGGAAGGCTAATTATAACAATATTAGGCAGGAACTGAGGAATCTAGACTGGAGGCGGATGTTTGAGGGCAAATCTACAACTGACATGTGGGGGGCTTTCAAACGTCAGTTGATAAGAATTCAGGACTGGCATGTTCCTGCTAGGATGAAGGATAAGTATGGCAAGTTTCAGGAACCTTGGATAACCAAGGATATTGTGAGATTAGTCAAAAAGAAAAGGGAAGCGTTCGTAAGGGCTAGAAGGCTGGGAACAGATGAAGCCCGTGGAGAATATAAAGAAATTAGGTAGAAACTTAAGCAAGGAGTCAGGAGGGCTAAAAGGGGTCATGAAAAGTCACTGGCAACCAGGATTAAGGAAAATCCCAAGGCCTTTTATACATATGTAAAAAGCAAGAGGGTAGCCAGGGAAAGGGTAGGCCCACTCAGGGACAGAGGTGGGAATCTGTGTGTGGAGCCAGAAGAAATGGGAGAGATACTAAATGAATACTTCTCATCAGTATTCACCAAAGAGAAGGACTTAGCAGTCGATTTGTCTAGGGAAGAGTGTGTAGATAGCCTGGATCATGTTGAGATCAAAAAAGAGGAGGTGTTAGGCATCTTGAAGAATATTAAGGTGGATAAGTCCCCAGGGCCAGATGGGATCTACCCCGGAGTACTGAGGGAGGCAAGGGAGGAGATTGTTGGGGCCTTGACAGAAATCTTTGTATCCTCACTGGCTATGGGTGAGGTCCCAGAGGACTGGAGAATGGCCAATGTTGTTCCATTATTTAAGAAGGGTAGCAGGGATAATCCAGGAAATTACAGGCTGGTGAGCCTTATGTCAGTGGTAGGGAAATTATTGGAGAAGATTCTTCGTGACAGGATTTACTACCATTTGGAAGCAAATGGGCGTATTAGGGAGAGGCAGCATGGTTTTGTGAAGTGGAGGTCGTATCTCACTAACTTGATTGAGTTTTTCGAAGAAATGACAAAGCTGATCGATGATGGAAGGGCAGTGGATGTTATATACGTGGATTTCAGTAAGGCCTTTGACAAGGTCCCTCATGGCAGACTGGCACAGAAAGTAAAGTCGCACGGGATCAGAGGTGAGCTGGCAAGATGGATACAGAATTGGCTTGGTCATAGAAGACAGAGGGTAGCAGTGGAAGGGTGCTTTTCTGAATGGAGAGCTGTGACTAGTGGAGTTCCGCAGGGATCAGTGCTGGGACCTTTGCTGTTTGTGGTATACATAAATGATTTGGAGGAAAATGTAACTGGACTAATTAATAAGTTTGCAGACGACACTAAGGTTGGAGGAGTTGCAGATAGTGAAGAAGATTGTCAAAGGATACAATAGGATATAGATCGGTTGGAGACTTGGGCAGATAAATGGCAGATGGAGTTTAATCCGGACAAATGCGAGGTAATGAATTTTGGAAGGTCTAATACAGGCAGGAATTATACAGTAAATGGCAGAACCCTTAAGTGCATCGACGGGCAGAGGGATCTGGGTGTACAGGTCCACAGGTCACTGAATGTGGAAACGCAGGTGGATAAGGTAGTCAGGAAGGCATACGGCATGCTTGCCTTCATTGGCAGGGGTATTGAGTATAAAAGCTGGGAAGTCATGCTGCAGCTGTATAGAACCTTGGTTAGGCCACACTTGGAATATTGCGTGCAATTCTGGTCGCCACATTACCAGAAGGAGATGGAGGCATTGGAGAGGGTGCAGAGGAGGTTTACCAGGATGCTGCCTGGTCTGGAGGTTATTAGCTATGAGGAGAGGTTGGAGAAACTCGGATTGTTCTCACTAGAGCGAAGGAGATTGAGGGGCGATTTGATAGAATTTACAAAATTATGAGTGGCATGGACAGAGTAGATAATCAGAAGCTTTTTCCCATGGTGGAAGAGTCAATTACTAGGGCACATAGATTTAAGGTGAGAGGAGAAAACTATAGAGGAGATGTGCGGGGCAAGTTTTTTTACACAGAGGGTAGTGAGTGTCTGGAATTCGCTGCCAGAGGAGGTGGTGGAAGCAGGTACAATAGTGGGGTTTAAGAGGCAGCTTGACAAATACATGAATAGGATAGGAATAGAGGGATATGGACCCCGGAAGTGCAAAATGTTTTAGTTTGACAGGCAATATGATCGGTGTGGGCTTGGAGGGCCGAAGGGCCTGTTCCTGTGCTGTACTTTTCTTCGTTCTTTTTTCTTTGTAAATGGCCAAGGATCAAAAATGCAAATTACCAGATCAATTTAGACTCATCCCCCACTGCCAAACGAAATGGAAAATTGGGTGTTCTGCAGAACAGAGTTTTTAAACTGCTGGAAAACATTAGGTGTCAGTAAGAAACCAGAAGTCCAGATTAATAGCTTTTTATCCTTGTTTGGTGAGCTTGCTGATGATGTAATCCTGATGCAGTGTATCGATGAGTCCTCAACCAGTTTTAATGAAATATCAGCAGCATTTAAGGAATTTTTTAATCTTCAAGTGGAGGAGTTTTGGCAGAGCTTGAAAAGAGGCATCGAAATTCCCCAGCAAAACAACGGAATGGCAAACAACAACACCTGAACAAAGCACAAGAGGGTGCCAGAGAGGCACAGAACTTTCCAGAAGTGCCAGTCATTGATCTCGATGGGAAACTCGAGCCAGAAGACGTGAATGATTTCTTTTTGGAAGGTATGGACACGTTTCCAAAACTGGACCAGCAACAGGTAGCGAATCACAAAATCACAGAATCACACAGTGCAGAAGAGGCCCTTCGGTCCATCGAGTCTGCACCAACACGTGAGAAGCACCTGACCTACCCACCTAATCCCATTGACCAGCACTTGGCCCATAGCCTTGAATGTTATGACGTGCCAAGTGCTCACCCAGGTACTTTTTAAAGGATGTGAGGCAACCCACCTCCACCACCCTCCCAGGCAGCACATTCCAGACCGTCACCACCCTCTGGGTAAAAAAGTTCTTCCTCACATCCTCCCTAAACCTCCTCCCCCTCACCTTGAACTTATGTCCCCTCGTGACTGACCCTTCAACTAAGGGGAATAGTTGCTCCCTATCCACCCTGTCCATGCCCCTCATAATCCTGTACACCTCGATCAGGTCACCCCTCAGTCTTCTCTGCTCCAACGAAAACAACCCAAGTCTATCCAACCTCTCTTCATAACTTAAATGTTTCATCCCAGGCAACATCCTGGTGAATCTCCTCTGCACCCCCTCCAGTGCAATCACATCCTTCCTTTAATGTGGTGACCAGTCTGACAGCTCTGCAGGGACTATTGTTTATATGGACCATAATCCTCTAACCTTTTAAGCAAAATTTTGCACCAAGGATTTGGGGAGTTTATTTCATTGGAGTTTAACGCTGCAACCATATAATTTGAATATCATTCATGTAGCAGGAAGAGACAATATCATATCAGATACTTTATTGAAAGTTTAAGTGTGGAGGAACATGGATTAGAATGGACATGTGAAATATAATTTTTATGTAATGTCATTTTTCTTTGTATATTTAATGTAAGTACATTGTTACTGCTAAAGTAGGTCTATATAATTAATATAGAGATAGTGATGAGAGGGAATTGTTTAGTAGAAAATGAAAGCACTTCTTAAAGATGCCTTTTCATTTTTTTCTGCGGGGAGATGCTTGGAGCAATATATAACTTTTAAGTTGCAGATATATATTTGTTTGTGAATTAAGGTAAAAAGGGTTCCAGTTTCATTTGGGTTTTGTGTGTGAACCTTGGTGCTGGAAAATCTGGATTGACTCTTGATTAAAAGGTCAGGTTTTATGAGTTTGTTTGTCTATATACAATTTAAATGAGGCTTTACAACCCATGAAGTTAAGAGATGGGTTAGAAGTTTAGTGATTGTGGAGAAAATAACACAAAGTAGAAAAAACTTTGCCGTTGCTTAGTGACAGTGATCAAGTGACACAGAGACAGAGACAGAGGCAGGAAAGAGTTTTGTGTGTATCAGAGAGAGAAAACAGGGATTTTAAGCTCCCTGAGAAGTAACGCCACAGGCTATTGGGATGTTAGTTAACTAAAGGATCAGTTATGGAACTCAGTAAAGTGATAAGTTTAGCAGAGGTGCTATCAGAAGAATGAGTATAGGCAACTCATGTGTTTTCTCTGCAATTGAAGCAATAGTGAGTTTAGAGTGTGGTTTTGGGTGTCTCAGAGAGAGATATGAGTTGGGTGAAAAGCGTTGAGTGAATGCTCAGGAATTCACTGGAAGAAAACCATTTGCATCTGTGCCAGTCTCAAGCAAGAAACCTTTGTGTGAAGATACTGGTAAATCTTCACTGGTTCATGTGTCTGTAAAAATATTACTGGGTAAAGGAATAGCGTAATTTAAATCATTTTCCTGTGCTTGTATTGCAATCTTTTCAAATTTCTTTTAGCCTGACATAATATAATTCACTATTCTTGTTTTAATAAATATTTGATTCTTTGTATTAAAAGCTCATCAGTGGGCTGTTGTGAATGTGTTCAGTAGCTAATCTCCATGGTTTCAAAAACAAAGCTAGGGCCTATCAAGCCAGGTTTCACTCTGGGATCTGGCTTGTCCAGTATTAACAGCAACTGGGATCATAACAAGAAATGTTACGGGACCAGCGATTTCGGGCACTGAAACCTGAACAGAATTTTGAGAATGTGAGAGAGCTACTGTTACTGGAAGAACTTCAAAACAGTGCCCTAGATTTCTAATGTCCGGGAAGTGAATGTTCTGGCAGTTGGGTACAGTACATCACATAGGCAGCTAGGGGGCAGTGGATCTCCATTTGTAAACCCACAGGGACGCTCTGTGTCACTGGACTCCTGGTGGTCGGCTACAGCACTTTTTACTACATTGCGTTTTTTTCCAAAATCATTACACTTCTAATTCCTTTTAACCCATCTCCTCAACTTCAAGGGTTATAAAACCTGATTAAAAATATGTTTATAAAAATAAATCCAAAGAAACGGAGCTTTTTTGTTAGGAGACCAGTCAGACTACCTGACAGCAAGGCTCACAAATTCTAAATGAAACTAAAACCACCTTTCAATTTCCTTAATACACAATTATACATATTCAGCTCAAAAATTATACAGTATCATTACTACAGTTTTAACATCCAGATGAACATACAGACACAGAGCAGGAAGAGGCCATTCAGCCCCTCAAACCTACTCCGCCATTTAATAAGATCATGGCTGATCTGATAGTAACCTCAATTCTGCATCCCACCCACCCCCGATAACCTATCACTCCCTTACTTACCAAGAATCTACTGACCTCTGCCTTAAAAACATTTAAAGACACTGCTTCCACCGCCTGTTCTGGAAGAGAGTTCCAAGGACTCAGAACCCTCTGAGTGAAAAAAGTTCACCTCATCTCTGTTTTAAATGGGTGACCCCTTATTTTTAAACAGTGACCCCTAGTTCTAGATTCTCCCACAAGAGGAAACATCCTCCTCACATCCACCCTGTCAAGACCCCTCAGGATCTTAAAGGTTTCAATCAAGTCACCTCTTAATCTTCTAAACTCCAGTGGATACAAGCCTAACCTGTCCAGCCTTTCCTCATAAGACAACCCACTCATTCCAGGTATTAGTCTGGTAAACCTTCTCTGAGCTGCTTCCAACGCATTTACATCCTTCCTTAAATAAGGTGGCCAATACTGTACACAGTACTCCAGATGTGGTCTCACCAGTGCCCTGTACAGCTGAAGCATAATCTTCCTACTGTTGCATTCAATTCCCCTCACAATAAATGATAACATTCTATTAGCTTTTCTAATTACCTGCTGTACTTGCATACTAACCTTTTGTGATTCATGCACTAGGACACCCAGATCCCTCTGAATCTGAGCTCTGCAATCTCTCACCATTTAGATAATATACTTCCTTTTTATTCTTCCTGCCAAAATGGACAATTTCACATTTTCTCACATTAAACTCCCTCTGCCAGATCTTTGCCACTCACTTAACCTATCTCTATCTGTTTGTAACCTTCTTATGTTCTCTTCAGAACTTACTTTCTGACCAATCATTGTACCATCACCAAATTTGGCAACCATCCCTACAATCCTTTCATCCAAGTCATGTATATAAATTGTAAACAGTTGAGGTCCCAGCACTGATTCCTGTGGCACACCACTCGTTACATCTTGTCAGCCTGAAAAAGACCCATTTACGCCTACTCACTGATTCCTGTTAGCCAGCCAATCTTCTATCCATGCCAATATGTTACTCCCTAAACCATGAGCTTTTATTTTCCACAATAACCTTTTATGTGGGACTTTATCATCTCCCATTTCCTTTCCTGGCACAGCCTTTTCTGAAGACTTATTAAACTTTTCTATTACTGCTCCAATTTAGTGCTCAGCTTCCAACAATTGGCTTTAAGAGGCTCTGTTTTATAGAGAAGGCTGAAGCTGTTCCAGCCAATAGAAATGCTAGTTTAGAGATCAAAAGTGATGGAAAGAAACTAGAATGCTTTCATTGCCATATAACAGGTTTTAAAAAAGGGTTAGGATCCATCCAGCCAGGTTTTACTCTTGTCCAGTATTAACATAAACTGGGATCATTAACAGTGCAATTAAAAAGTTTTCCCTCAGAACCCAGAAGAACAGCTCCCACAACACTGAAGAAGCTTGACACCATTCAGGACAAAGCAGCCGCTTGATTGGCACCCCATCCACAAACATTCACTCCCTCCACTACCAACACACAGTAGCAGCAGTGTGTACCATCTACAAGATATACTGCAGGAACTCACCAAGGTTTCTTGGACAGCACCTTCCAAACCCACGACCACTACCACCTAGAAGGACAAAGGCAGCAGACACATGGGAACACCACCACCTGCAAGTTCCCTTCCAAATCACACACCAATCCTGACTTGGAAATATATCGCCGTTCCTTCACTGTTGCTGAGTCAAAATCTGGAACTCCCTCCCAAACAGAGCTGTGGATGTATCTACACCACATGGATTGCTGCGGTTCAAGAAGGCAGTTCACCACTACCTTCTCGAAGGAAATTAGGGATGGGCATTAAATGCTGGCCCAGGCAGCAATACCCACATCCCATGAATGAACAATAAAAATGAAAGGTGGATATGGCTTTCGGGTAGTCAAGGGGATTCTTCCTTGAATACTGCTAAATTGAGGCAAGGTTATCAAGGTTTCATCCCAAAGAGAGAAGTGTTCCCTTACTCCTCCAACAAAGTCATAGCTGGTGGCTGACGATACAATTGTGTTCCAGGTAGTTTAATGAAGGGAAAGCAACAATACCAAAAGGGTGTTTTCATGAAATTTATGAACTTATTCCCTTGTGTTATGCCAATTTATGAAGTGGCTTAGTAAACATAACTGTTACTATGGCAATTGTTCCTATTGAAGTGGTCGATTTTATAATGGGTAATGATTTGGCCAGCATAGACTGTAACATGGCAGTGACTGTGTTACACTAGTTGCTTGATCATACTGACTTTGCCAAATTCCCCAAAGTTACTCTGGCCAAACACAAGGAGCTTATTGCTGATAACAAGCAATTGAAGGAAAAACTGATCAGTGCAGAAAACCAACTTACACAAACAAAACAAAAACAGAATTACCTGGAAAAACTCAGCAGGTCTGGCAGCATCGGCGGAGAAGAAAAGAGTTGACGTTTCGAGTCCTCATGACCCTTCGACAGAACTTGAGTTCGAGTCCAGGAAAGAGCTGAAATATAAGCTGGTTTAAGGTGTGTGTGTGGGGGGCGGAGAGATAGAGAGACAGAGAGGTGGAGGGGGTTGGTGTGGTTGTAGCGACAAACAAGCAGTGATAGAAGCAGATCATCAAAAGATGTCAACAACAATAGTACAATAGAACACATAGGTGTTAAAGTTAAAGTTGGTGATATTATCTAAACGAATGTGCTAATTAAGAATGGATGGTAGGGCACTCAAGGTATAGCTCTAGTGGGTTTTTTTTTTTATATAATGGAAATAGGTGGGAAAAGGAAAATCTTTATAATTTATTGGGAAAAAAAAAGAAGGGGGAAACAGAAAGGGGGTGGGGATGGGGGAGGGGACTCACGACCTAAAGTTGTTGAATTCAATATTCAGTCCGGAAGGCTGTAAAGTCCCTAGTCGGAAGATGAGGTGTTGTTCCTCCAGTTTGCGTTGGGCTTCACTGGAACAATGCAGCAAGCCAAGGACAGACATGTGGGCAAGAGAGCAGGGTGGAGTGTTAAAATGGCAAGCGACAGGGAGGTTTGGGTCATTCTTGCGGACAGACCGCAGGTGTTCTGCAAAGCGGTCGCCCAGTTTACGTTTGGTCTCTCCAATGTAGAGGAGACCACATTGGGAGCAACGAATGCAGTAGACTAAGTTGGGGGAAATGCAAGTGAAATGCTGCTTCACTTGAAAGGAGTGTTTGGGTCCTTGGACGGTGAGGAGAGAGGAAGTGAAGGGGCAGGTGTTGCATCTTTTGCGTGGGCAAGGGGTTGTGCCATAGGAGGGGGTTGAGGAGTAGGGGGTGATGGAGGAGTGGACCAGGGTGTCCCGGAGGGAGCGATCCCTACGGAATGCCGATAAGGGGGGTGAAGGGAAGATGTGTTTGGTAGTGGCATCATGCTGGAGTTGGCGGAAATGGCGGAGGATGATCCTTTGAATGCGGAGGCTGGTGGGGTGATAAGTGAGGACAAGGGGGACCCTATCATGTTTCTGGGAGGGTGGTGAAGGAGTGAGGGCGGATGCGCGGGAGATGGGCCGGACACGGTTGAGGGCCCTGTCAACGACCGTGGGTGGAAAACCTCGGTTAAGGAAGAAGGAGGACATGTCAGAGGAACTGTTTTTGAATGTAGCATCATCGGAACAGATGCGACGGAGGCGAAGGAACTGAGAGAAGGGGATGGAGTCCTTACAGGAAGTGGGGTGTGAGGAGCTGTAGTCGAGATAGCTGTGGGTGTCGGTGGGTTTGTAATGGATATTGGTGGACAGTCTATCACCAGAGATTGAGACAGAGAGGTCAAGGAAGGGAAGGGAAGTGTCAGAGATGGACCACGTGAAAATGATGGAGGGGTGGAGATTGGAAGCAAAATTAATAAATTTTTCCAAGTCCTGACGAGAGCATGAAGCAGCACCGAAATAATCATCGATGTACCGGAGAAAGAGTTGTGGAAGGGGGCCGGAGTAGGACTGCAACAAGGAATGTTCCACATACCCCATAAAGAGACAGGCATAGCTGGGGCCCATGCGGGTACCCATAGCCACACCTTTTATTTGGAGGAAGTGAGAGGAGTTGAAGGAGAAATTGTTCAGCGTGAGAACAAGTTCAGCCAGACGGAGGAGAGTAGTGGTGGATGGGGATTGTTCGGGCCTCTGTTCGAGGAAGAAGCTAAGGGCCCTCAGACCATCCTGGTGGGGGATGGAGGTGTAGAGGGATTGGACGTCCATGGTGAAGAGGAAGCGGTAGGGGCCAGGGAACTGGAAATTGTTGATGTGACGTAAGGTGTCAGAGGAATCACGGATGTAGGTGGGAAGGGACTGGACAAGGGGAGAGAGAAGGGAGTCAAGATAACGAGAAATTAGTTCTGTGGGGCAGGAGCAGGCTGAGACGATCGGTCTACCGGGGCAGTTCTGTTTGTGGATTTTGGGTAGGAGATAGAAGCGGGCCGTCCGAGGTTGGGCAACTATCAGGTTGGAAGCTGTGGGAGGGAGATCCCCAGAGGAGATGAGGTCAGTGACAGTCCTGGAAACAATGGCTTGATGTTCAGTGGTGGGGTCATGGTCCAGGGAGAGGTAGGAGGAAGTGTCTGCGAGTTGACGCTCAGCCTCCGCGTGGTAGAGGTCAGTGCGCCAGACAACAACAGCACCACCCTTGTCAGCGGGTTTGATGACAATGTCAGGGTTGGACCTGAGAGAATGGAGTGCAGTAAGTTCAGAGAGAGACAGGTTAGAATGGGTGAGAGGAGCAGAGAAATTGAGACGACTAATGTCGCGCCGACAGTTCTCAATGAAAAGATCGAGAGAAGGTAAGAATCCAGAGGGAGGGGTCCAGGTGGAGGGAGAATATTGAAGATGGGTAAAAGGATCCGTTGAACTGGGAGAGGACTCCTGCCCAAAGAAGTGAGCCCGGAGACGAAGACGGCGGAAGAAGAGTTCAGTATCATGCCGAGCCCGAAATTCATTGAGGTGAGGGCGTAAGGGTATGAAACTAAGTCCTTTGCTGAGCACTGAACGTTCAGCATCGGAGAGGGGAAGGTCAGGGGGTATAGTGAATACACGGCTGGGGTTGGGATTGGAAGATGGGGTGGGGACGGAGGGACAGGCAGGGGTGGAGGGTCCTAGATGGGTGTTGGTGTCGATGAGTTGTTGCAGCTTGCGTTCCTTAGCACTTGAGAGAAAGAGAAAAAGTTTCTTGTTGAGGCGTCGGATGAGCCGAAGGATAAAATGAAACTGGGGGCACGCGCAGCTTTGAAAAAGGGTACGGCGGTGCTGCTGGAGGGAGAGGTCGAGTGTGTTCATATGGCGGCGCATGGCACTGAGAGTGGATTTCAGAATGTGACGGGAACCGAAGGGTCGAAGGGTCTGTCGAAGGGTCATGAGGACTCGAAACGTCAACTCTTTTCTTCTCCGCCGATGCTGCCAGACCTGCTGAGTTTTTCCAGGTAATTCTGTTTTTGTTTTGGATTTCCAGCATCCGCAGTTTTTTTGTTTTTTTTTTTTTACACAAACAAAAGGTGAGTTTGCTCGTGGAGAATGAGAACTGGTGTGTCGGGCACAGGCTGTAGAACACTTGATTGGGGGCTTTAAATGTTTAACTGATAAATTTGTAGAAGCAAATTCAACAAAGATAGATCTTCAATTAAAACTTAATGAACTACAAGTATCGGAAGCTTTCGTTAAGTACCGTGAAAAAAACCTTGAACAGGAAAAGGAATTGCAGAACAGTTGGTGGAATGCTGAATTAAAAACAAGACTGATGAACTGTTGGATTTTCATCGTGAATAGAGCAATGACATTCTTGGAATCCGATGCAATCTGGAGAACAAAAAGGATGGGATGTGTCATATGGAGGAGTACATGCAGACTTTTAAAGCAACGATGGAAAATTTGAAGAAACAGATTGATGATCGAACAAGTGAATTGAAAGAGTCTAAGGAGCAATCAGTGACCATGAAAGAAAGATTCTGAAATGAACTGAATGCCCATGTGAAGTTGTTAAGCTTGTGTAAGGATTCTGTGCATGACTCTGAAATAATAAAAAGGTGATAAAAGACAGAGTAGGGCCAATTAGGGACAAAAAAGGGGACTTGCATGTGAAGGCTGCAGAAATGGCAGAGGTGTTGAATGAATACTTTGCATCTGTCTTTAAAAAGGAAGAACTTGCTGCCCAGGCCAAAGTGAGAGAGAAAGTAACTGGTGCACTAGAAGAGCTTACAATCGAGAGGAAGGATGTGTTGGAAAGGCTATCTTTACTTAAAATATATAAGGTACCAGGACTGGATGAGATGCATCCAAGGGTACTGAGGGAAGTGAGAGTGGAAACTGCAGAAGCACTAGCAATAATCTCTCAGTCTTCTTTAGACACAGGGGAGGTGCCAGAGGACTGGAGAATTGTGAATGTTACACCCTTGTTCAAAAAGGAGTGTCACGACAAAGCCGGCAACTGCAGACCAGTCAGTTTGACTTCAGTGGTAGGGAAACTTGTGGAAACTATAGTACGGGATAAAAATCAGTAATCTCTTAGACAGCTGCAGGATAATTAAGGAAAGCCAGCATGGATTCTTCAAGGGAAAATCATGCTATACTAAATTGCTGGAGTTTTTTGAGGAGGTAACAGAGAAGGTTGATAAGGGAAATGCTGTTGATGTGGTGTTAATGGATTTTCAAAAGGCATTTGATACAGTGCCACACAACAGACTTGTGAGCAAAATTTGATGTTGTGGAATAAAAGGGAAAATAGGTACTTGGTTAAGAAATTGGCTGAGTGATAGGAAACAGAGAGTTGTGATAAATGGTTGTTTTTCAGATTGGAGGCAGGTCTGTAGTGGAGTTCCCCAGGGGTCAGTGCTGGGACCCTAGCTCTTCTTGCTGTATATTAATGACCTAGACCTTGGTGCTCAGGGCATGATTTCAAAATTTGCAGATGACACAAAGATTGGAAATGTTGTCAACTGTGATGGGGATAGTCTTGAACTTCAAAAGGACATAGACATGTTGGTGTATTGGGTAGACAAGTGGCAGATGTAGTTCAATGCAGAGAAGTGTGAGGTGATTTGTTTTAGCAGGAAGATTATGGAGAGACAGTATAAAACAAAGGGAGAGCCTCTAAAGGAGCTGCAGGAACAGAGGGACCTCGGTGTATACATACATAGGTCATTGAAGATGGCAGGGCATGTTGAGAGAACAGTAAATAAAGCATCTAGTATCTTAGGCTTTATTAATTGGGGGTATTGAGTACAAGAGTAAGGAGGTCATGTTGAACTTGTGTAAGACACTAATTAGTTCTCACCTGGAGCACTGCGTCCAGTTCTGGGTACCATGCTTGAGAAAGGCATTGGAAAGAGCACAGAGGAGATTCACAAGAATGTTTCCAGGGTTAAAGAGCTGCAGCTGTAAGGATAGAGGAAGTGGTGGCGTAGTGGCATTGTCACTGGACTGGTGATCTAGAGACCCAGTGTAATACTCAGGAGACCAGGGTTCAAAACTCAACATGGCTGATGGTGAAATTTGTACTCAATAAACATCTAGAATTTAAAAAGTCAGTTGTTGTAAAAACCCATCTGGTTCACTATTGTCCTTTAGAGAAGGAAATCAGCTGTCCTTACCTTGTCTGGTTTACACTTGATTCCAGATCCACAGCAATGCAGTTGACTCTTAAATGCCCTCTGAAAAAGGGCAGTTAGGGATGGGCAATAAATGCTGGCCTAGCCAGTGTGCTCCCACATCCAATGAATGATTAGAAAAAAAATGGTTAAAAAAATAGATTGGAGAGGCTGAGAAAGTTTTCAAAGAACAAAGAAAAGTACAGCACAGGAACAGGCCCTTCGGCCCTCCAAGCCTGCGCTGATCATATTGCCCATCAACTAAGACATTTTGCACTTCCGGGGTCCGTATCCCTCTATTCCTATCCTATTCATGTATTTGTCAAGCTGCCTCTTAAACACCACTATCGTATCTGCTTCCACCACCTCCTCTGGCAGCGAATTCCAGACACTCACTACCCTCTGTGTAAAAAAACTTGCCCCGCACATCTCCTCTATAGTTTTCTCCTCTCACCTTAAATCTATGTCCCCTAGTAATTAACTCTTCCACCCTGGGAAAAAGCTTCTGACTATCTACTTTGTCCATGCCACTCATAATTTTATAAACTTCTATCAAGTTGCCCCTCAATCTCCGTTGCTCTAGTGAGAACAATCTGAGTTTCTCCAAACTCTCCTTATAGCCAATAACCTCCAGACCAGGCAGCATCCTGGTAAACCTCCTCTGCACCCTCTCCAATGCCTCCATATCCTTCTGGTAATGTGGTGACCAGCTTTTTCTTGGAGAAAAGAAGGCTGAGAGGAGACTTGATCAAGATATTGAAGATCCTGAGGGGTATGGACAGGGTATATAGTAAGAAACTGTTCCCACTTGAGAACATCAAGAACTAGAGGGCACAGATTCAAAATAATTGGTAAACGGAGCAGATATGAGGAGAAATCTTTTCACCCAGTGGGTGGTTGGAGTCTGGAACAAACTTCCTGAAAGGGTGGAGGAGGCAGGTTCGATCGAGGTATTCAAAAGGGAATTGCATTGTTACCTGAAAAGAGAGAATGTGTAAGGTTATGGGGATAAGGCAGGGGAGTGGGACTAGGTGGAATGATCTTTCAGAGAGACCGTGCAGACACAGTGGGCCAAATGGCCTCCTCCTGCTCTGTAAAGATACTATGACACTGTGATGTACAGAATGTGGGAACTCTCTTGGATAAGCTGGAAGATGACTTGAGTAAAGAGAGGAAAGCTCCCTAGGTGCAAATTTATTTATCTAGTCTTCATCAACACAATGATTTGAGAAGATTTGGTATGGAGGAAGTGAGTGAAGAAAATAATTTTGAAGTTGTTTGTCAATCAGATGTACACAGTTCCCGTAGCGAAATTAAAGGGCCCCATACAAGGCATTTTTCTATTCACAGGGTAGAAAAGTAAGAAAAACTCCATGTTCTTCTGTATTAAAGCTGAGAAACAGATGTAAAAGTCATTTATATCATGTGGCATGACTCAAATGCACCCATATGAGAAGCGGTGAATATCACCAGAGTACAAGATGTTCAGGGAAGAGAGGGTAGGAGGTCTAGGAGGAGGGGTGGCAGTATTTGTTAAGGAGAGTGTTGCAATGCCAGAGAAAGAGGATGTCCCAGAGGGTGCAAGGACAGAATCAGTTTGGCTAGAGCTAAGGAACAAAAGAGTGCAATTACATTGCTCGGTGTAGTCTATAGACCACCAACTAGTAGGAAGGATGTAGAGGAACAAATCTCAGGGAAATTACAGAGATGTAACCATTATAGAGTAGTTGTAATGAGTGACTTTAATTACCTGAATGTAGACTGGGGCTGTGGTAGTGTAAAGGACAGAGAGGTGCAAGAGTTCCAAGATTCAGGAGAATTTTCTACAGCAGTATGTGTCCAATCCACAAAGAAGGGTGCACTGTTGGACCTGGTTTTTGGAAATGAGGTGGCCAAATAGATCAAGTGTCAGTGGGGGAACATTTAAGAATCAGTGATCATTGAATCATAAGGTTTAGGATGATGGAAGAAAAGGACAATGGACAATTGACAGTAAGAATAATTAACTGGGGAAGAGTTGACTTCAATGGGGCAAGAATGGAGCTGGGCCAGAGAGACTGGAACCAAAGGTTGGTGGGAAAAACTGTAGCTGAACAATGGGCTACCTTCAAGGAAGAAATGGTTCGGGCACAGTCAAGGTTTATTCCCTCAAAAAGGAAGGGTAGGGCAAGCAAATCCAGAGATCCCACATTTCCCAATATACCACCATTTAAATAATACTCTGCCTTTCTGTTTTTCACACCTAAGCATATAACTTCACATTTATCCATGTTATACTGCATCTGCCATGTATTTTCCCACACACACAAATTGTCTAAATCGCCCTGAATCCTCCTTGCATCCTCATCGCAACCCCACCCAGTTTTGTGTTGTCAGCAAACTTGGAAATATTGCGTTTGGTTCCCTCATCCAAGTTATTTATATATATGGTGAGTAGCTGGGACCCAAGCACTGATCCCTGCGGAACACCATGGGCTGAATTTTCTGGCTGTCAGGGAGGTGGAGCGGGAATGAGGGTGGACCCGATCGCGCCCGTGATCGGCTCTGTGCCGCCATTTTACACAGACGGGCTGGTTAAGGCCTGCCCAGTGTGAATGGTGGCTCCTGAGGGCAGCAGGAGTGGGCAGGCGGCAGCAGGTCTGTAGTGACCACCGGGTCCAATGGCCGACCTGGCCGCCTGTTTTAAAAAGTTGCTGCAGCTTTTCAAAGGCTGTGAATCCCGGCCAGTGGAAGGGCTTCCCAGAATGTGGCTGGTGAGCAGGCCAGGCAGGAGGGTAGGGCAGTTGGGGGGGCACTGTGCCCCTCGTTTTTCCGATGATTGCCTTGCTGCCCTCCTCCAGGAGGTGGCAGCATGGTGGGAGGTTGCTCGTACTCCAGGACAGGAGGAGGAGGACCCCCCACATGACCAAACATGCCTGAGGGGGTGGCGGAGGTGGTGAGATCCTGCGATGTGGTGCAGTGCACCTGGATCCAGTGTCGCAAGCGCTTCAATGACCTGTTGCGCTCAGGAAGGGTAAGTACCATGTTGGCATTGGTCACTTAACCCAGCAGGTAGGCTCCCCCTCCCTGGCCACCTTCCCTCCACCCTCACCCCCCAAATCTGAGCGTAGTGACTGCATTGAATCATCGACAACATGTGTCCTTCACTGGGTGGGCCAGCAGATATTGCCCATGCCGAGCTTACCCTGAGAGGGTGGTGAAGAGATGGGTTCTGCCCCCGCAGCATGTGGTACACTGAGACCCACATGACTGTTTTGGGGGTAACCTGGAGGAGCTGCACCTGGGCGCAGAGCTGGAACTCCAGGACATGTCAAAGTCAGGGTGATGAGATGCTGGGAGGGGAGCTTCAAGGTGGCGTTGGCACCGATCGATCTGCTGCCCTCTGTGCTCCACGTGCTTGTGCCTCCTTGCTATGGAAGGTTAGACTGTGTGGTTACTGATGTGATGTAGGCTGCATTTAGCCAAGGGGGAGGAGGCCGGTGGACAGGCCTAGCATCTTCCTGTGAGTGTTCAGCAGCAGCGGGGTGAGGAGACACTGCAGCCCTGCAACGTCCCACTCTGGTTGGGGTGGGCCGTCTGTGAAGAGAGTCCAGGTACAATTTGCACTAATCAATGCTCTTCTCTCCTTTTCAGGAGAAGAAAGTACATAATGCTGCTGAGCGGGTGAGGACTGGCTGAGGGCCAGCCCAGTTAGCGATTCTCAGCCGCTTCAAGCAGGAGGCCCTAGACCTGGAGAGGCCCCATGTGCCCAGGTCCACCGGTGTCAGTGAGGCTGGGGTGCCATGGGCAGGTATGTTTGCCCAGCAGTGAGGTCAGCATTGTTCTCCCAACAGCCATGGCAGTGCTGAATGTTCAGTGATTGAAGTTTGCAACACGGCTTGACCATTGCTTATGGAAGGATGAGCGCATAATGATCCTGGAGACAGGGATATACATTGACATTGTCTCCACGTTAATTGATCGAATGTCCTTGTTCTTCTTTTCAGCATTAGTGGAGCAGGGCCGGGAGGAGGAGAAGCTGGGACACCCCTCTCACACCTGAGGGCCCTGAAGTCTCACCAGCGTCACACCATCTCTGCCAGGCAGGCACCAGCGCAGATACTAGCACCTCAGTGGGAATTAGAACATCAGCTAGAGTCTAGGGGCACAGTGATGAGGGCACTTCACAGTCTCTGGAGGGGCTGGCAGAGACAGAGAGTGCCCATGGTGCCAGCAGTCGGAGGACTGCAGGGGACCAGGCACATGCTCAGTCGGTGCCTGATGATGTGCCTCTGGAGCTGTCCGCGATGCAGCAAGAGCAGGAAATGTGGCCGGGTGTGCGGGAGCATCTGGGGGAGATACATAAGGCTGTGCTTGGCTTGGTGTCCATGGTGGAGGAGTCTACGCGGACAATCGCCGATGCAATGAGCCATATGTCCGAGCCCCATGCGTCCTCCATGGAGAGAGTGGCGACTCTCGTGGAGAGGCTCCTCCAGGAGACCAATCAGGGCTTCCTGAGGATGCGCTCGGACCAGCAAGCGCTCACATCGGCATTGACCTCAGCTGGTCAGTGCCAATGTGGGAGATGGTCTGGGCACCAAGTATCCCAGCTCGGTGCCCATCCATTCACGGTGAGCAGGGAGGGGCGAAGTGACCTCACGTCGGTGCAGCAGCTGCCTGTTGCCTCTGCGGGCACCTCTCAGGGAGCTCTGGATGAGGGCAGCAGCTCCTCTGCCAGTGACTGTTGCATCCGGTGAGGCTGTGATGACTGGGGAGGCACAAGCTGTGGAACTGGCAGCTCCCTCCCAGACGGGGTCAGCACAGGCTCCACGGGCCAGAGGATGTCCGCCAAGGTCATCGAGGCCAACAGGACAGCAGGGTCAGCAGGCTGGCTCAGATACCTCTCCCAGCGAGGGGGCAGCACCAAGACGTAGCACCCGGAAACGTAAACATAAGGCACTTTAGGCACAGCACGAGTTTCTCACTGGTTCATTTGTGTTGGTCTGAGATGAGGTCTTTATGAGTTGGTGTGATTTTTAACACCTTTTTCATTTTAATTTATTAAGTTTATTTGGTTGCAAAAATAAATTCAGACATGTCACCATGGCTGAGGGTGTCTCTTTTCTTATGCAGGTGAATGGTTACCAATAATGTAATGAGCATTTTGTGGGACATTCAGCTTTATTAACAAGGCTGTTAGTTTATGTTCCTAACCAGGCAGGTTTTGCACTCAGGTATCGAAAATGGAACCTACAGCCCTGGGCTGACCTGCTGGTGCCTTGATGGCCACATGTGTACAGTCTATAGCACCCTGGACACGAGGGAAGACAGCAATGGCCACAAAGCCTCTGGCTCGGTGTATCTGGCTTGCCTGGTCCCAATGGCAGAGGGTGAAGGTTAATGCCTGTCTGAACAGAGCATCTGTCACTTGCTTGACACAAGTGTGGACAGCTGATTGGGAGACATCGCAAATATCACTTACCAACTGCTGAAAGGGGCCAGGAACATAGATGTTGAGGGCAGCTGTGACCTTAAGAGCCACTGGCATGGGGTGTACAACCATATAGTTAGGGGAGATCTCAGGACCAATCATCTGACAGATGGAGGTCACTGTCTCCCTTGTCAGTCGGAGCCTCCTTTGGCACTGCACCTCAGTGATATTGAGGTAGCTGCTTTGCTGCCTGTAAACCCTGGCAGCAGGATAGTGGCATCTTCTGCGGCCCCTTCCACCTTGGACAATCTCTTGGCCCTGCGCCCCTTGTGCCTGCACCTGGCCTCCCAAAGGTGGCTCCCCTGGAGGCTGAATGTGGAATCCTGGCCTCCTCCCCCTTCTCGCCTGATGTGACCATGTGTCATTTTACACGTGTGCGTGCGGGGTCCACCCTTGCACACCTACGGGAAAATTCTGCCCCATGAGTCACTGCCTGCCACCTGGAAAAAGGCCCATTTATCCCCACTCTCTGTTTCTGGTCTGTCACCCAATTCTCAATCCATGCCAGTATATTACCCCCGACCCCATTTGCTTTAATTTTGCCCACTAGCGTCTTATGTGGGAACTTATCAAAAGCCTTCTTGAAATCCAATACACCACATCCCTTATCTATTCTACTAGTTACAACCTCAAAAAAGTTCCAGTAGATTAGTTAAGCACGATTTCCCTTTCATAAACCCATGCTGACTGTGTCTAATCCCGTTAATGCTTTCCAAGTGTTCTGTTACCATGTTTTTTATAATGGACTCTAGCATTTTCCTCACTACTGATGTTAGGCTAACTGGTCTGTAATTCTCTGTTTTTATTTCTCCCTCCTTTTTTAAATAGTGGGATTACATTTGCCACCCTCCAATCTGTAGGAACTGCTCCAGTCTATAGAATTTTGGAAGGTGACCACCACTGCATCCAATATTTCCAGGGCCATTTCCTTTAGCACTCTGGGATGTAGATTATCAGGCCCTGGGGATTTTTCAACCTTTAATCCCATTAATTTCTCGAGCACCATTTTCTTTTACAAATACTGATTTTTTTCAGTTCCTCCCTCTCACTAAACCCTTGGTTCCCTAACATTTCTGGGAAATTATTTGTGTCCTCTTTTGTGAAGACAGATCCAAAATATGTGTTCAATTCTTCTGCAATTTCTCTGTTCCCCATTATAATTTCCCCTTTTTCTGACTGTAAAGAACCTACATTTGTCTTTGCCAATCTTTTGCTCTTCACATATTTATAGAAGCTTTTATAGTCAGTTTTTACGTTCCCTGCAGGTTTACTCTCATACTCCATTTTCCCCTTCCTGATCGATCTTTTTGTCCACTTAATTCTAAACTGCTCCCAATCCCTAGGCTTGCTGTTTTTTTCTGGCGATTTTATATGTCTCCTCTTTGGATCTAATACTATCCCTAATTTCTTTTGTAAGTCATGGTTGAGCCACCTTTCCAGTTTTACTTTTGTGCCAGACAGGGATGAATAACTGTTGTAATTCATGAATAAATATTAGCCATTGCCTATCCACCGTCAACCCTTTTAGCAAGGTTCCCTAATCCATCATTGCCAAATTGCATCTCATACCCTCATTGTTCCCTTTATTTATATTCAGGACCCTAGTTTCAGATTAAACTTCTTCACTCTCCACCCTAATGAACAATTCTACCATGTTATGGTTGCTCTTTCCCAAGGGACCCTGCATAACAAGATTGTTATTAATCCTTTCTCATTGCATCATACCCAATCTAGGATAGTCTGCTCTCTATAAAAACAAAAAAACTGCGGATGCTGGAAATCCAAAACAAAAACAGAATTACCTGGAAAAACTCAGCAGGTCTGGCAGCATCGGCGGAGAAGAAAAGAGTTGACATTTCGAGTCCTCATGACCCTTCGACAGAACTGGTCGAAGGGTCATGAGGACTCGAAACTTCAACTCTTTTCTTCTCCGCCGATGCTGCCAGACCTGCTGAGTTTTTCCAGGTAATTCTGTTTTTGTTTTAGTCTGCTCTCTAGTTGGTTCCTCAATGTATTGGTCTAAAGCGCCATCATGTACACACTCCAGGAAATCCTCCTCCATAGTATTATTGCTAGTTTGGTTTGTCCAATCTATATATGGATTATAGGCTCCCATGATTACAGTTGTACCCTTATTGCATGTGTCTCTAATTTCCTGTTTAATGCCTTCCCTTACATTTCCATTACTGTTCGGGGGACTATAGACAACCCCCACCAAAGTTTTCTGCCCCTTGGTGTTTCTCATCTCCACCTAGACAGATTCCATATCATAATTTCCTGAGTCAATATCCTTCCTCACTATTGCATTGATTTCCTTCTTTACTAACAGTGCTACCCCACCTCCTTACCCTATTTGACTGTCCCTCCTAAAAATTGAATACCCCTGGATGTTCAGTTCCCATCCTTGGTCATCCTGCAGCCATGTCTCTGTAAATGCAACTATATCATAAGCGTTTATATCTATTTGCACTGTTAGTTCATCTACTTTATTGCGAATGCTCCGCACATTAAGATACAATGTCTTTAGACTTGACTTTTTAACCTTGTTAGTCATCTTAGCTTTGTTTTGCACTATGACCCCATTTGTTTTTCACGTTTGTTTTTTCTGCCTTCCACTTTTGCTTCTTACTTTTCTGTCTTTCGTTTCTATCCTTGTTCCCCTTCCTCTGTCCCCCTACTCAGGCTCCCACTCCCCTGCCATTCTAGTTTAGACACTCCCCTCCCTCACGAGCAAACACCCCCCCCCCACAACGCCCCCCCCCCCCCCCCCCGCCCCACCCCCCACCCCCCTACCCCCGAGGACATTGATCCCGGTCGAGCCCAGATGCAACCCATCCAGTTTGTCCTGGTCCCACCTTCCCCAGAACCGGTCCCAATGTCCCAGGAATCTGAATCCCTCCCCCCTTCACCATTTCTTCAGCCATGTATTCACCTGTTATTTCTACTCTCACTAGCAAGTGGCACTGGTAATTATCCTGAGATCTGAGATTACTACCTTTGAGGTCCTACTTTTTAATTTATATCCTAACTCCCTATATTCAGCCTGTAGGACCTCATCCCTTTTTTTGTGTAGCACCTCCCCCTTCAGAATGCCCGGCAGCCTTTATCCGAGACATCCTTCACCCTGGCACCAGGGAGGCAACTTACCATCCTGGAGTCTCTTTTGCGTCTGCAGAGGAGCCTGTCTATTCCCCTTACTATTGAATCCTCTATCAATGCTTTCCCCTGAGAAATCATCTCCCCCAACAGTATCCAAAATGGTATATCTGTTACACAGGGGGTTGGCCACAGGGAACTTCTGTACTACCTGCCTTCCTCTACTCTTTGCCTGGTGGACATCCATCCCCTTTCTGCCTGTTCAGTATTTACCTGCGGTGTGACCACCTCACTGATCGTGCTGTCCACAATAATCTCAACATTGTGGATACTCCACAGTGAATCCACCTGCAGCTCCAGCTCCGAAACGTGGTTAGCAAGGAGCCGCAGCTGGACACACTTCCTGCACACATGCTCGCCAGAGACACTGGAAGTGTCCATGACTTCCCACATAGAGCTTGAGGAGCATATCACAGGTGCGAGCTCTGCTGCCATGACTTCCTTTTAGATTAAGCTCATTAATTACTCCCTTTAAAAAATACTAATCACGCTAGGGGCCTTATTCCATTCCAAACACTCCCAAGTCCAAAGTCCTCATCTTGTTTTGTTTAAGCTAATGGCCTGTACCAATTTAATTAGCAGAAAAAGTAGAAGTAGAAGTACTCACCTGACCCGACTTACCAATCAGTTGCCTCCCCTGTGTCACATCACTTTATGAATCGTGATGTCCTTACGACGCTTTCAGCCCCAAGTCTCCCCGGAACTCTCGCTCTGTCCTCGAGCTGCTTTCAGTCCCGAGTCCTGCTCCCGCTCTTTTTATATCTCCACTCTGACTCTCAGCTCCCGCTCTTTTTATATCTCCACTCTGACTCTCAGCTCCCGCTCTTTTTATATCTCCACTCTGACTCTCAGCTCCCGCTCTTTTTAAATCTAAACTCTGGAGATTTAAAAATCTTTGGGTAGCCACAGGTGGATCCTGTTTCCTATGGAGTTTTTATTTCTCAATAAAATATCTAATTATTGGACTTATGAAATACTTCTATAAATCTTTACAATCTCTTATTTACTGTCATGACTTTTAATCTAATTTTCCTGCCTATTTTCGCCAATTCACCCCTCATACCTAGGTAATCAGCTTTATTTAAGTTTAATACTATTGTTTTGGACTTAAACATGTTACTCTCAATATCAAAGTAAAATTCTGTCATACTATGATCACTCTTCCCCAGAAGTTCCCTTATGATGGGATTACTAATTAAACTTGTCTGATTAAACAAAACAAGGTGTGAAGTAGCTTTTTCCCTGACTGGTTCCATGACATTGTTCTAGGAAATTGTCTCTAATGCATTCTATGAACACATCATCTAAGCTACTTTAGCCAATTTGATTTGTACAGTCGAAAAAAATAATTAAATGCAATAAATTTAATGAAACATGTCCTCTCATGAGACTGTGTCACATGAGATGGGAAATGTTTTTATTTTTCAAAAAATGTTTTTATTCTATTTGTAAAAGCTTTAGGAAACCTAAGAGATACACACCAATCACCGACCTGTTTCCTGTCACTTCATACTTCAGCTCTGACAGGTAGAAACAGGTTGAGGGGGCTCTCTGCTGGTATTTATCTCCCGTCACTGCTGCCCTTCTCACACAGATCTGCTCTCCGTGTGTTCCCAACTCTCCCATTGCTGTTTCAAACTGTGAAAATCCCGGCTCTCCTCTCGCTGGAGCTATATTTTCTATTTCAATGATCCTATATAGGGCTAAGATCAAGATCTTCATAGGGGGATTTATCTGGATAGTTTGTTCTTGACAAAAACAGGCATGATAGGCCAAATGGTCTCTTTCTGTGCCTTCTATATTTATGTTCTATGTCTAACTATTAAAGAGACCTATAAACTACTCCCTTCAACATTTTCTGTCCCTTTTTAATTCCATATCCACCCAAACTGATGTTATTTCCTGCTCTTCTGAGGCAAGGCTCTGCCTCAGTACTGTCTTTATGACATGCTTCATTATAAGGTTTACACCCACTCCTTTCCCATTTGTCTGTCCTTTTGAAATATTATGTGGAATAGAATATTTAGTTTCCAACCTTGGTCACTATGCAACCTCATCTCCCTAATGGTGATTAAATCAAACTCATTTACTTACATGTGTGCATTAACTCATCTATCTTGCTATGAGTGCTACTTTCATTCAGACAAAGAGCTTTCCATTTTAACTCTTTAACCAATTGGTCTGAAATAATCCAGCGCACATGGCCGCAGACATTCGGAAATAATTTGTGTTGCATAACAATTTCTCGGAGGTCGAGGTTGGATCTGAACTTCTCTCCAATCATTGAATGAGTGGAACATCCCATTGCTGTGTCTGAGTCAGGAAATGATGATATGTAACGCTAGGGAAGGAGAACATATGAATGAAATGGCTGTAGAAGCTGTAAAGTAGTAGTGACTGGGGCATTCATACGTGCCTCAAATGGATCCCAGTGTAATTGGTGTTTTTGTCAATCCAGCCATATGAGATGGAAGGCTGAGGTGGAATTGCTCTTGGGAGGGGTAATGCCCTAAACTGCTCCCTGACACAGCTACTGGCTTGATACTTGGGGCGGTGGTTAGGGTGGGGCAGGATTTTTTAATGCTTTCGGGAGATGTGAATATCACTGGCAAGACCAGTATTTATTGCCCATCCCTAACTGCCCTTCAGGATGTGATGGTGAGCTGCCTTCTTGAATTGCTGCAGTCCATGTAGGTACACCCACAGTGCTGTTAGGGAGGAAATTCCAGGATTTTGACCCAGCGACATTGAGGGAACGGTGATATGTTTCCAAGTCAGGATGATGAGTGGCTTGGAGGGGAACTTCCAGGTCTTGGTGTTCCCGTCTATCTGCTGCCCTTTTCCTTCTAGATGGTAATGGTCATGGGTTTGGAAGGTGCTGTCTGAGAAATCTCGGTGAGATTATACAGTGCAACTTATTAATAGTAAACACTGCTGCCACTGTTAATGTTATGTTAATTATATTGTTAAAGATAAAGATAAAACTTAAAGATAAGCATGTGAAGCATATTGAATGATTAAGTATCTTAAGCACATGCAGCATAAACAGGGACTGGTGCCTCTTTAAGTCTATTAGTTAATCAGTTTATTTCATACTCAAAAGAGTATAAAAAGGCATTGCTGGAGTACGAGTAAGTGGGTAAACTGGAAGCTGATATATGCAATGCTGCATTCTGTAAATAAACAAGCTATCAAGAAAAGGATTTATGTTTCATTTCATACTTCACCATCTGGCTTGGGTTACATTTATCAGCTACTATGCGTCACTAGTGGTGGAAGGGTACATTTAAGGTGGTGGATGGGGTGCTGATTAAGTGGGCTACCTTGTCCTAGGTGGTGCTGAGTTTCCTGAATGTTGTTGGAGTTACACATATCCAGGAAAGTGGGAAGTATTCTATCACGCTTCTGACTCATGCCTTGTAGATGGTGGGTAGACCTTGGGGAGTCCGGAGATGAGTTACTCACCTCAGAACTTTCAGGCAGTGGGAATGGGTGATAGAGGGCCCTGAGAACCTAGAAATAGTCCTTTATAATAATCTCACCTTTAAGAGGCAGGGTCTGACCTCTTTAAGAACCTAACCTTTAAAAAGTAGTTGCACCTGGAGTGCAGGAGACTTTCCCTGGCCAGCTGAGCATAGAAGGTTGAGTTCAAGAGAAGTAAAAAGATGGATTGTGTGGTTTAGTTTTGTATTTGAAACTAAGATTATTTGAGAATTACTGTCTGCAGGAGAAAGAAGCCTGTGAATCAGTAATGGAAGTGTAACTCGTTACATAAATATAAATTCTTTCTTCCTCCCTTCCAGGTCTGAACAGCATCATAAGATCACATGTTGCTCCTGGGACTGGCACATAGTCATTAACTAGTGCCTGAGATCTGCTGAGTGCTCACTTTCTGCAGGAGCTCAGTTGCTGTTCAGTTGAACTGAATTTTACAAGATAATCTTTTTAAATTTATGCTCTGACTAACCTGAGTCCTCAGGAATTGTGATGTGAGAGCACTCTGCTCTTCCAAAAAGATTAGGTTTTGTTTTAATTCGCTGGGCAGAAATCATTTAAAGAATATTTTCTGCATAATTTCACAAACCATTTAAAAAACTTATTTTCTCATAAAATTTGAATGTAACACAGCAGTTGAAGAGAATCCAGACCTGTTTTTATTACTAAGACACATTAAAGGCAATAAAATGTTTCATATGTTCTTTAATTGTTCTTCACCCTGTCTTCTGTTCCCTTCCTTGATTTGATTTTAGCAGCTTTGTGTTCACATCAAATCTCAAACCTGAGCTGGTGGGAAATCTTTGCATTACACTTTGCTTAGATTTATTGAATTATAAAGCACAAGGAGCCTATTTAGCCTATTGCCAATGTGCCGCTGCTCTGAATGAGCAATCGAGTTAGCCCCATTTCCTCGCTCTGACTCCACAGCACTACAATATTCTCCCCCCTTCAAGCGTTTATCCCATTCCTTTTTGAAGGTTACTCTCGAAACTGCCTTTCAGACAGTGCTCTCCAGGTCAAGATAACTTGGTACGTTTTATGAAAAAAATTCTCCTGCTCTTCATGTGCGAAAGAATGCAGGCCCGGACTCAGAGAATCCTCCCCCCCCCTCCAGCCCAGGGAGCCCTCAGCACTTCCAGGCGAGCGTCATGATGGACAGGCCTTAATTGGCCTGCCACTTAAAATGGCAGCGCAGCCCTGAGCGGGGGTGCCGATCATGTTAGCGCCCACCCCCGTCCTCCCCCAGACAACCCCCCCAATGGGGGAAGTTTCTTCCCATAAAGAACGGCAGAGAATGACTAAAAGGTTAATCAGGAGAAAGATATTAGAGTATGAGAGGAAGCTCGCTGGAAATGTACAAACCAATAGCAGAGTTTCTACAGGTATTTAAACAGGAAAAGAGTAAGTAAAGTGAGTGTTGGTCCTCAAGGAGGTGAGAATGGGGAATTAAAAGTAGATAATAAGGAAATAGCGGATAAAATGAACAAATATTTTGTCTTCTGAATATTCTGTCTTCACTATAGAGGATACAAAATACATTCCAGAAATAGCTGTAAATCAGCAGGTGGAAGGGAGAGAGGAAATTGGTGAATTTCAATCACTAGGGAAGGAGTACTGAGCAAATTGATGGAGCTGCGGGCTGACAAGTCTCCGAGTCCTGATAGATTACATCCTCGGGTCTTAAAAGAGGCGGTTAATGAGGCTGTAGATGCATTAGTGTTAATTTTCCAAAATTCGCTAGATTCTGGAAAGATCTATCAGATTGCAAGGCAGCAAATGTAACCCTGCTGTTCAATAATGGAGGGAGGCAGAAAACAGGAAACTATAGGTCAGTTAGCTTGATGTCTCTCATGGGGTTAGAACTGATCATTAGGGAGTTATAGCTGGGCACTTAGAAAAGCTCAAGGTAATTGGGAAGAATCAACATGGTTCCGTGAAAGGGGAATCATATTTAACCAATTTATTGGAGTTCTTTGAAGAAATGCACTGTGGATAAAGGGGACCCTGTAAATGTGGTGCACTTGGATTTCCAGAAGGTATTTGATAAGGTGCCATGTCAAAGGTGATTGCAGAAAATAAAAGGGGTAAAGTATTCACATGAACAGAAGATTGGCTGGTTGATAGAAAACAGAGAGTTTGCAAAAATGGGTCTTTTTCTGATTGGCAGGATGTGATGGGTGGTGTCCTGCAGGGGTCTGTGAACTTTTTACAATTACTATCAATGACTGAGATGAGGGGAGTGAAGGCATGGTAGCTAAATTTGCAGGTAGCACAAAGGTAGGTAGGAAAGTATGTAGTGAAGGGGATATGAGGAGGTTGCAGACAGGAATAGAGTGAGCAAAAATCTGGCAGATGGAGTATAATGTAGAAAAATGTGAATTTGTTCACTTTGGCAGGGAGAATAAAAAAGCAGAGTGTTACTTAAATAGAGAATAACTGCAGAATTGGGAGGTGCAGAGGGATCAAGGTGTTCTAGTGTATGAGTCACAAAAAATAGCATGCAGTTACAGCAAGTAATCAAGAAGGCTAATGGAATACTATCCTTTATTACAAGAGGAATTGGACATCAAAGTGAGGATGTTATTATTCAGTTATACAGGTCGTCAGTGAGACCACATCTCATATACTGTGAGCAGTTTTGATCTCCTTATTTAAGGAAGGATGTAAATGTATTGGAGGCGGTTCAGAGGAGGTTTACTAGATTGATACCTGGAATGAGTGGGTTGTCTTATGAGGAAAGGTTGGACAGACTGGGCTTGTTTCCACTGGAGTTTAGAAGAGTGAGGGGTGATTTGATTGAAGTATACAAGATCCTGAACGGCTTTGACAAGGTGAATGTGGAAAGGATTTTTCCTCTTGTGGGTGAGTCCAGAACAAGGAGGCACCATTTTAAAATTAGGGGTCGCTCATACCTATGTAGTTGGCTTTGTTTAAGTTTAAGATTCTTGTTTGTGATTGGAGTATGTTGCTTTGAAACTTTATTTATTTCTTCATGTGGGCATCACTGGCGAGGCCAGCATTTATCTCTAATTAGAAATAAGAGCAGGACCATTTGGACCATTTGGCCCTCGAGACTGATCCACCATTCAATACGATTATGACTGGTCCTCTATCTCAACGTCATACTCTCACTCTCTCCCCATACCCCTAGATGCCTTTAGAGTCTAGAAATCTACCTATTTCCTTCTTAAATATATTCAGTGACTTGGCCTCCATAGCTTCTGTGGTAGAGAATTCCACAGGTTCACCACCCTCTGAGTGAAGAAGTTTCTCCTCACCTCAGTCCTAAATGGTCTACCCCATATCCTGAGACTGTGACCTCTTGTTCTAGACCACCCACCCCCCCCCCACCCCCCCCCAGCCAGAGGAAACATCATCCCTGCATTCAGTCTGTCTAGCCCTGTCAGAATTTTATACGTTTCAATGAGATCCCCTCTCATTCATCCAAACTCCAGTGAATACAGGCTTAGTCGACCCAATCTCTCCTCATATGACAATCCTGCCATCGCAGGAATCAGTCTGGTGAACCTTTGCTGCACTCCCTCTATGGCAAGTATATCCTTTCTTAGGTAAGGAGACCAAAACTGCAACAGTGCTCCAGGTGTGGTCTCACCAAAGCCCTGGTACAGCTGCAGTAAGACATCCTTGCTCCTGTACTCAAGTCCTCTCGCAATGAAGGCCAACATACCATTTGCCTTATTACCTGCGTGATTGGTGTTTTGAAGTATAAGGACATGGCAGCATTGCAGGGCAGCTATTTAGGTAATGGTACCCAGAGTGTGACAGGAAGGGACAGACTGTACAAACATAGAAAAACAACAGCAGATAGGGTCAAATGGAGAAAAAAGTGACAAAAAGGCAAAATTAATGGCTCTTTTCTTGAATGCACATAGTATTCAGAACAAAATAAATGAATTGATGGCACAAATAGAGGTTATTGGGTATGATCTTATAGCCATTATAGAGACATGGATACAAGAAGATCAAAGCTGGGAACTAAATATTCAGGGGTATGTGACTTTTTGAAAGGACAGGTAGGAAGTAAAGGGTGGTGAGATAACTTTATTAGTACAAGATGGAATAAATGTGATAGCAAGAAATGATCTCAGATCGGAAGATGTAGAATCCATGTCGGTGGAGGTAGGAAATAACAAGGGGAAGAAGACACTGGTGGGAGTAGTCTAAAGGCCTCCTAACAGTAGCTATATTGTAAAACAGAGAATAAATCAGGAGATAATGGGGTCAAGTAAAAAAGGTAGCAGATTAATCACGGGTAGCTTTAATCTTCATATAGGCTGAGAAAATCAAATTAGCAGAGGTAGCCCCAAGCAAGGATTCATAGAGTGTATTCAGGACAGTTTCCTGGAACAATATCTGGTGGATCTAAAACAAAAACAGAAATACCTGGAAAAACTCAGCAGGTCTGGCAGCATCGGTGGAGAAGAACAAAGTTGACATTTCGAGTCCTCATGACCCTTCGACAGAACTAAGTAAAAATAGGAGAGAGGACATGGAAGGTACAGATAGTTCTAGTGGGGGTGGGGTGAAATAAGACTCAAAGGGCATAAAAGGTATAGATTTAAAAATAATGGAAATAGTTGGGAAAAGAAAGATCTATATAAATTATTGGAAAAACAAAAGGGAGGGGGAAGAAACGGAAAGGGGGTGGGGATGGAGGAGGGAGTTCAAGATCTAAAGTTGTTGAACTCAATATTGTCCGGAAGGCTGTAAAGTGCCTAGTCGGAAGATGAGGTGCTGTTCCTCCAGTTTGCGTTGAGTTTCACTGGAACATTGCAGCAGGCCAAGGACAGACATGTGGGCAAGAGAGCAGGGTGGAGTGTTAAAATGGCAAGCGACAGGGAGGTCTGGGTCATTCTTGCGGACAGACCGCAGGTGTTCTGCAAAGCGGTCGCCCAGTTTATGTTTGGTGTCTCCAATGTAGAGGAAACCACACTGGGAGCAGCGAATGCAGTAGAGTAAGTTGGAGGAAATGCAAGTGAAATGCTGTTTCACTTGAAAGGAGTGTTTGGGCCCTTGGACGGTGAGGAAAGAGGAAGTGAAGGGGCAGGTGTTGCATATTTTGCGTATGCATGGGGAGGTGCTAACCAGGGATCAGGCAATTTTGGATATGGTCACGTGTAATGAGGCAGGTTTAATAAATGATCTTAGAGTTAAAGATCCCCTAGGAAACAGTGACCATAATACAGAAGTGTTAAGGGGAAATATAGGGGTACAGTAATTATTAGGGGGCATATAGGGGTACAGTAATTATTAGGGGGAATATAGGGGTACAGTAATTATTAGGGGGAATATAGGGGTACAGTAATTATTAGGGGGCATATAGAGGTACAGTAATTATTAGGAGGAATATAAGGGTACAGTAATTATTAGGGGGCTTATAGAGGTACAGTAATTATTAGGGGGAATATAGGGATACAGTAAGAACTTATTGAAAGGAAATGAATTACTTAAAATCTCCAAGCACATTGGCAGTTAAAGATTACCAGATGAACCTTGCACAGCCTTAAGGGCCTGTAAACAACTGAAAGGAGTAAGATTAATTGTACTCTTCAACAGATAGGGGAAGAAGAGATGGTAAGGTCTCTGCCTGGGTGAAAACAAATAGGGCTGTACTTGTTACTAGAGATGTCTTGTAATGTAAATCTATATGTTGACGAGATTCGAATCTGGAAACTGTTCTTGGACGTGACCAATAATGTATAAATATGGTGAACACTTGTAGTTTAGCAGAGTCCTGTCTCAAGCTGTATTGAGATGGTGTTCTCCTTGCAATTGCTCGAATAAACGATCGTGACCTGTACCTGAGACTCCTGTGGTCCATTTGCCAAAGTGACCACAACAATTTGGCATAGTCGGCAGGATACTTGGATCGGATCATCGCGGTGGCTCTGCAAAGTGCGTGAGTATATATATTTACCACCCGTAGTTAGTGCAGTAAGCCTACCAGAGAACGGCCTGGTCAAGTATCAAAGAATCAGGAGGAGGACTCAGGACAGGAGATAGGAGGTGCCAGGGGTAAGTGGTGGAGCCGTGCAGGCGGGCTAGTGGGGGCAAAGCCGCGCAGGAAGGGCCGGACCATTACCAGAGGGAGGAGGCAGAGCCGTGCTGCCTGGCTACGTTTTGAAATATAACCATAACCGAAGCCGCGCAGGGAGGCCAGGCCCCAGTGAAACCGTACATGCTGCAAGTAACTAAGTTGTTAGGACCTTGCGAACGTACCACGCAGAGATAGACGGGAATAAGAACAGAATGCTGTCAGGGAAACAGAATAATGCTATGGAACTCGACTGGGGAACCCTGGACTCCATTACGAGGTTCATAGTGGAACAACAACCAAAACTAATCATTAAAATGCAAGAGGGGTGGAACCCACAGGGAACTCCCAGAGAACAAAAACAGTGATGGATAGAGCAGGAAAAGAATAAGGAAAAGAAAGGGGTGATGGTTATTATCTTGTACCTGCAGTTGTGCAGATGGGGTTAATACTCAGTTCCAGTCGATTAGAGAGAGAGAGAGACAAAGTCGGTCCAGGACAGATCAGAGCAGTGGCGGCAGCAGCCTGTAGCGATACTGATCAAGACGAGGAAAGCTCCGAAGGAGAAGCCTATGATGGAGCTGGGACAAAACCACCCTCATATGAACCAATCGCCCCCACTGTGCCCGTTGAATCCCATGGCCCCTAAGGCAGTAACTGTACCATTCAGCCCAGGGGAGAAGCAGGTTTTGCTTAAAGAACTGCTGAGACTTAAAACTCGACATAACAACCCAGATTTCTGGGCCAAACTGCGGGAAATGCAAGATTTCCATGCAATGCACCCCCTTGATAACCGTACACTGGTGAAGGATAAATGCCCAGGGGATATCTGAGGAAGATTACCCCCGCAGTCTAGAACTGGAGACTGGGTGAAACCTGGGGACGTCCCAGATCAGGAGAAGGTGACAGCCCTGCACAGGGAGTTTGAGAGGGCAGTCAAGGAAGCCTTGGGGGAGGGAGAAACGAATTGGGGGTGTATAATGTTCCATGTGGGATGGTGAGATTTTCCCGAAAATGTGGAAAGATGATTGGGACCCGAAAAGTCCACTACTGAGTTTACTGTAACTTAAAAAAATGAATTGATCTAAGTTACAAGAGCTGCTTGTGCTGAAGAGAGAGAGAGAGAGAGAGAGAGAAAGAGAGAAAAGGGGGGGTACCCCTCGGGGAGTTAATAATTACTGACAGGCAGGAGCTGGGGAAATGTCAGCTTTCGTCAGTTTGATTGTCCCTATAGGTGGAGCCTTCAAGATCCCTTTATTTCCCCCAGTGCTATTTGAAGTTTTGTTTAGATTCTCAGAGTTTTAAGCTATTAAACAGGGTTAGATGAACCAACCTTTGTACCACCCCATTTGCAGACTAGCATCACCAGCTTCCAAGCTGATTGGGATTGACACATACGAGTTACATTAACTCATACGAGTTAGTATTCTAAAATTCTGAGGAAATATATTACCTGAAGTTCAAGGGATTCTAGGAAAACCAGAAGGCATAAACACACGGTCTAGGTGGTTCCAATGGATAAAAGGGGTTTCTTTTGAAGAGATGAATTAAATATGAAAGGAAATCTGCATCCCAACAGCATTGTAATTTGAAGTTGGTTCAGTCTTGAGGTGTAAAGTGCAGTGTAGTTTAGAAGATTTCTTTTGAATCACTAGGATGCTATCTAAGATAAATAATGTGTCGATAAACATATGGGAATTATAACTTGGATACAAATCAATGCACATTAGAAAGAGGTAGTTTTAATTTTGATAGCGAAAATATATTCCTTACAAAGTTTAAAATTTGAGGTTTGGTTCCTGATAATTTCTCAAAAGGGAATTTTCATTTTAAAAGGTTTGACAACAATTGGCTCAAATTCAAATGCTGCATGCTTTTGTATTTGTAAAGTCTGTTCCTAAAGTACGAAGCTAAGCTCAAGACCTTGACAAAGTTTGGCAGAAATTCAATTTTTGGTCGAGTTAATGAATCTGGGATAATTCTAAAAGAAACGGGTCAGACACAATTTAGTGGGTTACTTTTGAGACAATAAAATGTTTGAGAAGAAGATAAGGAAGCGACACATGTCAATGCCTGATTTCTGTTTTTAAAACTGTTATGAGAATATTTTATTTATTTTAAAGTCTCTCCAGGCAACCTGAACAAGACAAGATGGTAGCTGTTGCATGTGTAAAATAGAATGAGGCAAGTAGGAGAAAGAGTTAGGGAAAGAGGACACAATATTCAAACATTTTTAAGAGAATGAATTTGATAATCTGGCCATCAACTGAGACATTGGAAATGCACAGGGGGAGATAAGCAAAGATCTAGACAGAGACAGAGATCCTCATTGACACGGAATAGTTAATACAGCCAAAAGAGCAAGGAAACATTATAAACGATCAAGACAATAGAGAAACTGACATCAAGAGAATCTTAGCATGATCAAGGTCAGGGGAAAAAACACTTAGAGGTAAAACTATGTGGAATCTGTAGTTCAGAAATTGAAATGTAAGGAGAAATAATATTTAACAACAATTTGCCACAAGATGGATACAGGTAAAGGGAAAGCTGGAAAAAGGCTAAATAGATGTATTGCTGCTTGTATTAATGCGCCTGCGAGGTACAAAAAGTAAGACCACAGGATTAACACTATGATGACAGACAGAGTTAAGCAGCTCACAGAGAGACACTGGAAGTGAAGATACTGAGACCTTGAAAGATAGGATAAGAAGGTGCATTGTAGAGTTGTGTTGGCAGTTTAAGGAATTGAGGACAGCAGCAGGAGACAGTAGACTGGAAGGAGTGGAGGTGACTATCCGGATGGATTCAGATCAGGGAACTCATTTCACAGGAAGAGTCATGAAAAAAAATGTCTAAATTTAAATATAAACAGAAATTCCACATTCCATACCAGCCACAGAGCTCGGGGATGGTGCAAAGGATGAACTGAACTTAAAAAAAACATCAATAACAAAAGCAATTTAAGAGACAGGGAATATTCTAATGCACTTAGGGCTACCTCAAGCAGGACCGCGGGGTTCACCCCATTTGAAATAATGACAAGGAGAGCAATGCAGTTACCTGAGTGGGAGATGTAGGAGCACTAAAAGGAAGGATGCGAGACTACGTGAGGGAAATAAGTTAGCAATTGCAGGAGTTAAGGAAGGAAGTCAGAGACCGACAGGTGATTAAGGATATGGAAATAGGCAAATCCAAAAGGCAACAACGGACCAAGTGGGGAATAAGGTGATGGTCAAAGTGAGCTCGGAGCGAACAGGCATGGACCATACAAAGTAACTATGACAGGTGATACATGCGCACTTGTAGATATGAGAACGGGAAGTAAATGGAGGCATTACACACAGTTAAAGATACATGACAATTGACCAAGCAGTAACCCGGAGAACGGGAGCCGATGTTAATGACTCCATAGCTCTACCATCCAGGCCGTGGGCGTATCAGTACTGGCAACAAGGTTGGGGATCATCACTGCTCATCCCGCACTGCAGGAGTAACTTTGATACAGCACAGACAGTGCTGAATGTGATTTACAATGGGGAATAATAACTGTAACCGTAGGAGAACAAGTGCTTTTGAATTGTAGTAAGGGTTTGCTTCAGATCAGGCGTGGGAGGTCCACCACTATCCAGCCACCTTCCACATCTACTTCCACAGTCCGAGTAGAGATAATTGAAGCCCCTCAAACCACATCGACTGATCCACCTTGTCCGTCTACGCATCCAGGGCTGACGAATGGTTTGGTGCTGGTTAATCAGAAGTTTTGTATGATAATGTACACCACAAGCTGGTACCCATAGTCTTGAACATATCTGGAATTGCCCCACCCCAGTGGTGCTCAACCCATATTTGATCACCATATTCGGCTGGAATGGGCCAGCTGATGACTGAAGCATCTCAGTTCGATGGTGAGATGCGATCAGGCTTGGGAGGGAACCGTGTTAAGCGCAGCCTGATAAATGATGCCGCTACGATATTCAATATAGGGACATCAGTGGTTAATTCAGAACCTGGCAACTGTTGATCAGAAGGTCCGGACCCTGAGCTTTAAACTTAAGGAGGTTCTAGAGCAGGGACAGGGAATTCATAACATCCACTTAAACACAGACCAGGACATGACACGGTTAATCCAAAACCTGGCTACCGTGCTCGAAAGACATGCAGGGACCATCAATAAACTGACTGAGATAGAGGAAAATATTTCAGAAGAAGCGAGCAGAAATGATGTTTGCAGCGCCTACGGATCTTGGACACTGGAACAAGCCCGAGGGAATTTAAGATAAATTAATGAAGGGGTAGTTCCTTTATGGGTAACTAATGAACATTTATTTAATCTTTCACGACACAAGGATCATGACTTGACCGGTTGTCGGCTCAGAGGTTTAACACGCATATATAGAATGAATGTTGAATGTATTGTGAATAGTAATATGCTAATAGACATTGTATTAGTAATACCTGTTATACCTATGTCAACACCGGGCAACACATTATATAGAGTAGAAAATATTGGGGTTATATGGGAGGATTATTATTTTAAGCATCACAATATTCCACCATACGCATTAGACAGAGAAGGGAATATAGTTAGCACCACATTAGAAGAGTGTAGTATAGAAGCCACTGCAGTAGTATGTGCACTACTACTACTAATATATGAGAAGGAGGAAGCGAAGTGTGGATTTAAAGCAGCAGCAAACTGTACAATGGAAACTATATGGGCTGCAAAAGAACCGACCATGTTGCATATGCAAGGAATGGGAGATATTGTATCACCATGTGGCAGGAAAGAATCCAGTATGGGGGTAACCAGATATGCCCCATCTACAATCATTCAGTGTGCCCACACCCACAGGTGCCAGCAAGGGTGGGGAAAGTGGAAAACAAAAACAGAATTACCTGGAAAAACTCAGCAGGTCTGGCAGCATCGGCGGAGAAGAAAAGAGTTGACGTTTCGAGTCCTCATGACCCTTCGACAGAACTTGGTGCCAGACCTGCTGAGTTTTTCCAGGTAATTCTGTTTTTGTTTTGGATTTCCAGCATCCGCAGTTTTTTTGTTTTTATCTCTGGGGAAAGTGGAACTGGTCAAAATATAGAAGGGAGGAATGACTACTATTCAGGTCAAGGAAAGCCTTAAGAATAACCTGACACAGTATTTGAACTAGTTCTCCTATGAAGTTCCCCGAGAACCTAATCACGATTTGAAGACAGGCTCAGCAGATATACAGAACTTACTACACACGGCAGCAACAGGTTAGAGCCTTAAAGACAGATATTGAACAAATAGATGCTTCCAGCTGGTGGGAGGATCTGTGAAATTGGGGATTGAACGTACAGATACACCCCTGGATTCGGATTATCTCCCATGTCCTAGTCATAGTTCAGCTGATATTGATTATGTTTCTAATGCACTTGATATACCACACCCGGAGGCGTTGGGGGAGTTTTAGTAGGTGCAGCAGGAATCTGCTAAACCAGAGATTCGGATTAAAGCACCAGATGTTACAAATGGTTTGACCAGTACCTGTACACTTTACATGCCAAAGCTGGATACCTGGCCAGTATCAATGGGTGGGGGTACGTAAAGGGGGGGGGGGGAATGGACAACACCACTGTAGTCGGCTACCTTGGGCTAGGCCAAGTGTCAAAATTGGGGACTGTTCGGGGGGAATATAGGGGTATAGTAATTATTAGGGGGAATATAAGGGTACAGTAATTATTAGGGGGGAATATAGGGATACAGTAATTATTAGGGGGGAATATAGGGGTACAGTAATTATTAGGGGGAATATACGGGTACAGTAATTATTAGGGGGAATGTAGGGATACAGTAATTATTAGGGGGAATATATGGGTACAGTAATTATTAGGGAGAATATAGGGGTACAGTAAAAACTTATTGAAAGGGAATGAATTACTTAAAATCTCCAAGCACATTGGCAGTTAAAGGTTACCAGAGGAACCTTGCACAGCCTTAAGGGCCTGTAAACAACAGAAAGGCCTTGGAACTGGACTGTAGTCAGAGGATGGCAATAATAACTAAAATTAAGTGCTCTTCAACAGATAGGGGAAGAAGAGATGGTAAGGTCTCTGCCTGAGTGAAAACAAATAGGGATGTATCTGTTACCAGAGATGTCTTGTAATGTAAATCTATATGTTGACGAGATTGGAATCTGGAAACTGTTCTTGTACGTGACCAATAATGTATAAATATGGTGAACACTTGTAGTTTAGCAGAGTCCTGTCTCAAGCTGTATTGAGATGGTGTTCTCCTTGCAATTGCTCGAATAAACGATCGTGACCTGTACCTGAGTCTTCTATGGTTCGTTCATCAAAAACACCACATCAGTAGATTTTAGCATTCAGTTTGAGAGTGAGAAACTTGGGTAGGAGACAGCTGAACTAAACTTAAATAAGGGTCATTACAAAGGAACGAGGGCAGAGTTGGCTGGAGTGGACTGGGAAAGGAGTTTAGCAGAAAAGACGGTTGATGAACAATGGCAGACGTTTAAGAAAATAGTTCATGACTCACAACAAAGATATATCCAGGTGAGGAAGAAGGATTCTCAGAACAGAATAAACCAACCATGGTTAACCAAGGAAGTTAAGGATAATATTAAATTGAAAGAAAAAACATACAATGTGGCAAAGATTAGTGGCAAGCCAGAGGATTGGGAAAGTTTTAAAAACCAACAAAAGATGACCAAAAAAGGAACAGAGAGGGAAAAAAATAAACTTAGAGGGTAAACTATCAAGTAATATAAAAATAGACCGTAAGAGCTTCTTTAAATATAGAAAAAAGGAAGAGAGAGGACAAAGTGAACACAGGCCCCTTAGAGATTGAGGCTGGGGTAATAATAATGAGGAACCAGGGAATGGCAGAGGAGTTGAATAAATGCTTCACAGGAGGCAATAAGAGGGAAGGCAAATGGAATGTTGCCCTTTATTTTAAAGGGAATGGAGTATAAAAATAGGGAAGTCTTGCTAAAACTATACAAGACACTAATTAGTCCACACCTAGAATGCTGTGAACAGTGTTGGTTCTCCTTATCTGAGGAAAGATATGCTGGCATTGGAGGCAGTCCAGAGAAGGTTCACAAGGCTGGTCCCAGCTATGGAGGGATTTTCTTATGAGGAGAGGTTGAGTAGGTTGGGCATCTACTGATTGGGATTTAGAAGAATGAGAGGCGACCTTATTGAAACATATGAGAATCTTAGGGGGCTTGACAGGGTAGATGCTGACAGGTTGTTTCCCCTTGTCTAGGGCCAGACGGCATAATCTCAGACAAAGGGTTCGTGCATTTAAAACAGAGAAAAGGAGGAATTTCTTCTCTCAGAGGGTAGTAAATCTGTGGAACTCTACCACAGAGGGCTGTAGAGGCTGGGTCATTAAGTATATTCAAGACTGAGATAAATATATTTTTAACCAGTAAGGAAATGAAGGGTTATGGGGAAAAGGCAGGAAAGTGCAATTGAGGATTATTAGATCAGCCATGATCCCATTGAATGGCGGAACAGACTCGATGGGCCAAATGGCCTACTTCTGCTCCTACGTCTTATGGTCTTATGGTCTTATGGTGTACAAAGACACCCAGGTCCCTTTGTACAGCAACATTTCCAATCTATCACCATTTAAATAATACTCTGCCAATTCTGTTTTTCCTACCAAAGTGGATAACTTCACATTTATCCACGTTATACAGCACCTGCCATGTATTTACTAATTCACGCAACCTGTCTAAACCATCTTGAATTCTCTTAACATCCTTCTCATCCCTGATATACCCACCAAGTTTTGGTCATCAGCAAACTTGGAAATATTACTTTTGGTTCCCTCACCATTGATATAAATTGTGAATAGCTGGGGTCCAAGCACTGATCCCTGCGGTACCCCATTATTCACCATCCTTGAGAAGGTGGTGGTGAGCTGCCTTCTTGAACCGCTGCAGTCCATGTGGCGTAGGTACACTCACAGTGCTGTTAGGGAGGGAGTTCCAGGATTTTGACCCAGTGACAGTGAAGGAACGGCGATATATTTCCAAGTCAGGATGGTGAGTGGCTTGGAGGAAAACTTCCAGGTGGTGGTGTTCCCATCTATCTGCTGCCCTTGTCTTTCTAGATGGTAATGGCCTTGGGTTTGGAATGTGCTGTCCAAGGAGCCTTTGGGAATTCCTGCTGTGCATCTTGTAGATGGTACACACTGCTGCCACTGTGTTGGTGGTGGAGGGAGTGAAGGTTTGTGGATGTGGTGCCAATCAAGCGGCTGCTTTGTCCTGGACGGTGTTGAGCTTCTTGAGTGTTGTGAGAGCTGCACTCATCCAGGCAAGTGGGGAGTATTCCATCACACTCCTGACTTGTGCCTTGTAGATGGTGGACAGGCTTTGGGGAGTCAGGAAGTGAGTTACTTGCTGTAGGGTTCCTAGCTTCTGACCTCCTCTTATAATCACAGTATTTATATGGCTAGTCCAGTTCAGTTTCTATTCAATGGTAACCCCAAAATGTCCATAGTGTGGGATTCAGTGATGGTAATGCCATTGAATGTCAAGGGGTGATGGTTGGATTCTTTCTTGTCGGAGATGGTCATTGCCTGACACTTATGTGGCATGAATATTACTTACCACTTGTCAGCCCAAGCCTAGATATTGTCCAGGTTTTGTTGCATTTGGACATGGACTGCTTCAGTATCTGAGGAGTCACAAATGGTGCTGAACATTGTGCAGACGTAGTGGGACAGATTGGTTTGGAGTGCAGCAATTTCTGGAGCACAAGTCTTCAGTACTATTGCCGGAATATTGTCAGGGTCCATAGACTATGCAGTGTCCAGTGTCTTCAGCTGTTTCTTGATATCACATGGAGTGAATCGAATTGGCTGAAGACTGGTTTCTGTGATGCTGGGGACCATCAGAGGAGGCCGAGATGGATCATCCACTCGGCACTTCTGGCTGAAGATTGTTGCAAATGCTTCAGCCTTATCTTTTACACTGATGTGCTGGGCTCCTCCATCATTGAGGATGGGGATATTTGTGGAGCCATCTCCTCCAGTGAATTGTTTAATTGTCTACCACCATTCACGACTGGATGTGGCAGGACTGTAGAGCTTAGATCTGATCCGTTAGTTGTGGGATCACTTAGCTCTATCTGTCACTTCTGCTTGTGCTGCTTGGCACACAAGTAGCCCTGAGTTGTAGCTCCATCGGGTTGACACCTCACTGTTAGTTATGCCTGGTGCTGCTCCTGGCATGCCCTCCTGCACTCCTCATTGAACCAGGGTTGATCCCCTGGCTTGATGGTAATGGTAGAGTGGGGAATATGCCGGGCCATGAAGTTACAGTTTATGTTCGAGGACAATTCTGCTGCTGCTGATGGCCCACAGCGCCTCATGGATGGTCGGTCTTGAGTTGCTAGATCTGTTTGAAATCTATCCCGTTTAGCAGGGTGGTAGTGCCACACAACACAATGGAGGGTATCCTCAATGCGAAGGCAGGACTTCGTCTCCACAGGGACTGTGTTGTGGTCACTCTTACCGATACTGTCAAGGACAGATGCATCTGCAGCAGGCAGATTGGTGAGGATGAGGTCAAGTATCCATTTCCCTTCTCTTAGTTCCATCACCACCTGCTGCAGACCCCAGTCTAGCAGCTATATCCTTTAGGACTCAGCCAGCTCAGTCAGTTGTGGTGCTACCGAGCCACTCTTGGTGATGGACATTGAAGTCCCCCACCCAGACTACATTCTGTGCCCTTGCCTCCCTCAGTGCTTCCTCCAAGTGGTGTTCAACATGGAGGAGCACTGATCTATCAGCTGAGTGGTGGGGCGTGGTGGGGGGGAGGGGAGGTTGTGTCATTAGCTGATAACCAGCAGTATATTTCCTTTCCCATGTTTGACCTAATGTGTGAGACTTCATAGGATTTAACATGGAATTCAATTGTATTGTGTTTACTCATTCCCAGTGGGTCTTTTACTATGAGCTTACTGATTTATCATGCCTCATTCAACAATACTCTAAAAACAATAGCTTTATCCCTGGTTAGTTTTCCAACATATTGCCCCAGGAAACTGTCATATGAACCTTCTACAAACTCACCTTGTAGCCCACCCTTTGCAATTTGATTGTGTTATAACCCCAGTAGTGAGAACACTGGAGCAGCTGGATACTTTTTAGGATCTGGTTTGATTAAGCGTAATCATTGAGAGGGTATCATGCATGGAAGAGCCAAGGGTAAGGAAATGAATGGCAGGATTGCAAGATTAAACTGAAACACCAAAAGAATATTTGCTATACAAACTTGAGCTAACAAAACACAAGTAATAATGATGAAATGGGCCCACTGAGCAAATAAGATAACGATTCTAATCCACATGAGCTTCTATCTTAAACTCAATCCAACAGACTTAGCCCAGTTGAACATTTTATTCTATGGCTTTCACTCTGATAGGTTTTTATATATACTCATACTGTGGAAGGCAGTTCATTATTTCCTCTGGGTTTGGCTGCACCAATCACAGCTCAGGTGTTTTGTACATACCTAGTAATACGCTCTACTGATCAAAGTATATACGTTGCTGATGGTCACACACCATGACCCACCAGGCACAGGCAGACACTCCCTGGGTGTCTATATCATAGCTGGACTTCTCTCTTTACAGAGCTAATTGGTCCTACACAATTCTTTGGAACTCCCGCTTTTCCTCTCTAAGTATACAGAACTGAGATCTCTTGTTAAACACGATAGACTGGATGTAGGTTAAAAGGTGAAACCTGGGATCTAGTTTCATTTTTGAGTGTAGACAGCAGGTCTAAATCTCTGTTTGTATACCTGCATTTCAAATGAGTTTTATGATTCTTGAAGAGAAGTTAAAGCAAATATAAGAGTCGAAAAAACTGTGTTGTCGAGCAAGAAGGGTCCGGAGGGGGAGGCCACACAGACACACACAGACACACACACATACACACACACAGACACATACACACACAGACACACACACACAGACACACACAGACACAAAGACACACAGACACACACACACAGACACACACAAAGACACACAAACACACATAGACACACACACACAGACACACACACACACACAAACACACACACACAGACACACAGACATACACAGACACACACACACATACAAACAGACACACACACACACAAACACACACACACACACAAACACACAGACACACACACAGATAAACACACATACACGCACACACACAAACACACACACACAAAGACACACAAACACGCACACACATGCACACACACACGCAAAGACATACACACACACAGACACACACAGACACACACACACACACAGACACACACACACACACACACACACACACACAGATACAGAGACAGAAAAACTAGGAAAAGCAGTTTGAGTTCAGTTGGAAGCAGCTACAGAGAGACCTGGACAGCAGAGGGACAGATAACAAGCATCAAGCTGAAGTTGAAGCCAGGATTCCAGAGAGACTGGATACTGGGAGAGGGAACTACAGAGAGAGAACCGATTTCCCAAAAGAACTGAAAGGTCTCAAGGCCAAGGAGTGAGAGAGAAATAGGGGTGGGGGGGGTTGGGGGTCCCAAGAAGGCCTTCTAGTCAAAGGAAGAACAGGGGTCTGGAAAAGGTCCTATTCTGTCTGAGTAACAGTAAGGAGCAGGGACGGAGGTTCCCAGCTTCACGCTTAAACAGAAGAAAGCTGCAAGAAGCAGATTTAAAGCAAAAAGCCAGAAGGTCCAAAGAGAGAGCTGAAGGTCTGTAACTCTTTACCAAGTGCCTGTGAAGGTGTGGTGTTCTGCTGACGTCTGAGTCAGGGAGAGGGAGTGGGTGGAAGAAAGCCTGAATGGACGTGGTGATCTAGGGGAGAGAAACATCAGAAGGAGAGTTTGAAACCCTGGAAGTGGGCTCTTATGGAAGACGCCTGAGAGAAAGTGATGGTTTGGGAGAAGATTCCAGACTGAGTTCTGTGAGAGTGGGGATTAGAAACCCCCATGTGAAAGATGGGCCTGAATTTTACCCTTGGTGAGCAGGTACCATCAGCACCGATGAGGAAACAGGCCCCCACCGGTGAACAGCCCATGGCTGCGATTTCATGCCGGCCAATTAAGGTCTTCCCAGCGTGAAACGTGTCTCCCCAGTGCTCGGAAGAGCCAGGCAGGGGGCAGGGGCAGCCGCCTGTCGGGCACCGGGTCCAATGGCAACCAAGTGGGCAATTTAAAAATGGCACAGGCAGCTCCTTGATGGCTGCCAGGGAAGAATGTGTCTTCTGCATTCTGGAGACCAAAGCTATGACCTCAACTGTGGCTGGCGACGCCAGGCAGGAGGGCAGGTCAGGTGGGCACTCGGTCTCCTCGCGGTTTTCGGATGAGTGCCTCGTGGTGCTATTGGAGGTGGTGGCTGCCAGGAGGGATACCCTCGTCCCCAGAGATGCAAGGAGGAGGCCACCGCACCAGACAAAAATATCTTGGGACAAGGTGGCAGCCGAGGTCAGCAGCCACGATGTTGTCTGGCGCACACGGGTGCAGAGCCACAAAGGGTTCATTGACCTGCTGCACTTGGCAAGGGTGAGCACTGTGTTGGCATGGATCAGTGTGGAGTAGTGTTAAGGGCTGGTCATGGATCAGTGTGGAGAAGTGTTAAGGGCTGGTCATGGATCAGTGTGGAGAAGTGTTAAGGGCTGGTCATGGATCAGTGTGGAGTAGTGTTAAGGGCTGGTCATGGATCAGTGTGGAGAAGTGTTAAGGGCTGGTCGTGCCCCCCCCCCCACCCCGTGGAGCTCAGGGGTGTTACAGTCTGACTGCTAATGGTCAATGACGCCGGAGCTGGCCAAGGGGGTGAGCCCTGGCTGCTTGGCCTGAGCACCTCGCGGCTCAAGGGCCACGACTCGGATGTGCCCTGTGAGGTGTTCCTCAGCTGGGGTTGGCCAGGCTGCAATGATGCTGCAGGTAGAGAGTGGACTAGTCAATGTTCCTCCGTCCTTTCAGGAGAAGATGAGCCAAAGCAACACTGAGGGGCTGGAGAAAGTTAGAGCTCCCCGCCCAAACCTCCTAATCCTGACCAGATTCGAGCAGGACTCCTTGGTGCTGGAGAGGCACCACCCACCTTGGTCAGCTCGGCGTGGAGAGGCTGGGGTGTCAGACGAAGGTAAGAGTGCACTGCGCAGAGGTGAGAGTTACAAATGGTGCTTACATTCTTGTGTAATCTTATCATTAATGGGAGCCTCAAACCTGGAGTCCCCATTGATCATTGGAAGACGAGGGCAGCATGATGCAGATCTCCATGGTCTCAGCAGGGTGCCTGGCATACACAGTGACAGTGTGATGACTTTAATTAATGACATGGTGTTGTTTAGCCTCAGATTCATCAGCAGGCACTCAATCGCAGGGCCCCAAAGAGCCACCCCTGACTACACTAATCCCATTTTCCAGCCCTTGGCCCATAGCCCTGGAGGCTATGGCAACTCAAGTGAATATCTAAATACTTCTTAAATGTTACAAGAGTTTCTGACTCAGCCACCCTTTCAGGCAGTGAGTTCCAGACTCCCACCACCCTCTGGATGAAAAACTTCCTCCTCAACTCCCATCTTAGCCTTCTACCTTAAATTATCTTACCTTAAATTTATACCCCCTGGTTATTGACCCCTCTACTAATGGAAAAAGTGCCTTCCTATCCACCCTATCTACGTCCCTCATAAACTTATACATCTCTGTCAGGCCCACCCTCAACCTATGTTGCTCCAAGGAAAACAACCCCAGCCTATCCAATCTGTCGTGGGGAAGTGTGAGGTCATGCACTTTGGTAGGAAGAATAGAGGCATAGACTATTTTCTAAATGGGGAGAGAATTCAGTAATCTGGAGTGCAAAGGGACTTGGGAGTCCTAGTCCAGGATTGTCTTAACGTTAACTTGCAGGTTGATGCAGTAGTTAGGAAGGCAAATGCAATGTTGGCATTTATTTTGAGAGAGCTGGAACATAAAAGCAGGGATGTGCTGCTGAGGCTTTATAAGGCTCTGGTCAGACCACGTTTAGAATATTGTGAGCAATTTTGGGCCCTGTATCTCAGGAAGGATGTGCTGGCCCTAGAGAGGGTCCAGAGGAGGTTCATGAGAATGATCCCAGGAATGAAAGGCTTAACATATGAGGAACGTTTGAGGACTCTGGGTCTATACTCGATGGAGTTTAGAAGGATGAGGGGGGATCTGATTGAAACTTACAGAATACTGAAAGGCCTGGATAGAGTGGACGTGGGATAGAGAGGGGAAAATGTTTCCATTAGTAGGAGAGACTAGGACCCGAGGGCACAGCCTCAGAGTAAAGGGAAGACCTTTTAGAACAGAGATGAGGAGAAACCTCTTTAGCCAGAGAGTGGTGAATCTATGGAATTCATTGCCACAGAAGGCTGTGGAGGCCGGGTCATTGAGTGTATTTAAGACTGAGATAGATAGGTTCTTGATTGGTAAGGGGATCAAAGGTTACGGGGAGAAGGCGGGAGAATGGGGTTGAGAAACTTATCAGCCATGATTGAATGGTGGAGCAGACTCGATGGGCCGAATGGCCTAATTTCTACTCCTATGTCTTATGGTCTTTCCTCATATCTCAGACCCTCCAGCCCAGGCAGCATCCTGGTATTGTAATATAGTTAACCTTTTCTTGTTTAATAAATCTTTTATTCTTCTGTTAAAAGTTCAGCAGCTGCCTCCTGTGACAGTTCAGCAGCCACTCTCCATGTGTCTAAACAGAATATAAAAGTCAGGATCTGCCAAGCTGGGATTTGGCTTGACCAGTAGTAACATCAGCTGGGGTCATGACAACAATCACAGTTCTGATAGAGCATCAACAATGATGTTGTTTTTCCACCAACATGAACAAGCTTTAAGTTGTAGGGTCGTAATATCAGACTCCAACAAAATAACTTATGGTTCTTAATATGAAACTTCTCCAAAAACACGAAAGGATTATGATCAATGTAAACTGCTATCCTTCCTTTGTTACTTGAAACACATATTTCAAATTGTTGAAGAGCCAAGACCATTCTCAGGCTGGGATTTTATGACCTTACCTGCCGCCAAAATCTTCTAGTCCTATTGAAAGCCAATGGACTTTTGGCTGGCGCACCACATCTGCTTTCAATTGAGGATTATTTCTGTTGGTAAAAGTCATCTCAAAAAATAACTAATTGGATGCTCAATTCCCGCACCATCCTCTTGTAAAAACACCACTCCTACTGGCGTATCCCATCTATGGATTATCCTCACTGCATGTCGTTATGACGACGATGATGTGCGACACCCTCTGCAGACTGTATTGCAGGGCTCCACCAGACCGGTCCAGGCACCGGAACCTCATCTTCAGCATCCCGATGGTCTGCTCCACCAAGTTGCGAGTTGCAGCATGAGCCTCATTACAGCGTCGCTCTGCTGCAGTCTGAGGCTGCCGCAAGGGTGTCATCAGCCGTGCGGGTAGCTCTTGTCCCCGAAGTGCCAACCCTGTAGTCTCTGTGGACCCTGGAAAGCTGCAGGGATCTGTGAGCGGCTCAGGATGTAGCCATCGTGCACACTCCCTGGAAACCAAGCACATACCTGCAGGATACATTTCTGGTGGTCGCACACCAACTGCACATTCAGTGAGTGGAAGCTCTTGTGGTTGATGAAGTCTAATGAGTGTAGCGATGGAGACCTGAATGCCACATGAGTGCAGTCATTCTGGGAATCAATCACTCTGGGAATCCCGAGATCCGGGCAAATCCAATGGTCCTTGTATCCTGGCTGTCCCAGTCCCGGGTGAAATGCACAAAGTTGTTGCCATGGAGAAGATGGAATCTGTGACATCGTGGGCACATTTGTGGGTGGAGGCTTTTGAAATCCCACAGAGGTCGCCTGTGGAGCCCTGAAAGGAGCCACTGGTGTGGAAATTGAGCACCGCAGTCACTTTCACAGCCACTGGCAGTGGATGCCCTCCATGTCCCCTTGGCGCCAAGTCTTGCAGTAAGTGGCAGATGTGAGCCACCAGGTCCCTGGACATGCGGAGTCATCAGCGACACTGGTTCTCAGTCACCTGCAGGAATGGCAGGTGGTGTCTATAGACCCTGAGTGCCGCTGGATGCCGAGCAGCCGCGGCTCACTGTCACTCCTGGACAGTGTGTGCGGGGGCCCCTGCTGCCTCTTCGTGAGGTTGTTGCTGCTCCTGCCTTTGGGCGGCCAGGAGCTTCAGTCACTCTCCCCTCTGACTTCTACAGTCTCTGTTGGCCATCAGGCACACAGCTAGGTCCCCAGGGCCCATGATCCTGACGTGGTCCTCCTGCAGCATGAAAGAGAGAGACGTGGTTATCATGGCTGTACTCAGCACCTTTCCTGGCCCTGTGTGACTGCCCCTTAATGCTTCCCAGAGAGTGCTGCTCACCCCTAGAGATGAGTGCACTGTATGGCTGCCCTGTCAGCCCGCGATGTCGGGGAGCAAGGTCCAAACCTGGATGCTGAGATTGGAAGGGGCTGTGAGCATCTCCAGCAGTGACTGCTCCATGGCCAGCATTGGTGAGGAGATTGTACAACGTGTGCAGTCCAACTGCTCCATGGTCCAGTAAAGTGGTGGCAGACTCGAAGTCTGTGCCTGGGGGGTGGGGGGTGGGGGGTGTGCAGTGGCGGGCAGTAAGATATGGGGTGCTTGGTGCCTCCATGTTGCTTGCATGGTGGGTAGACTAGGAACCCGACCCCAGCCACGTCACTGTGGCTGCGCCTCAACTGTCTCAGTTACAGAGGCAGGGTCGGCTTATAGAGTGTCCCTAAAGCACGGCCACCTCCCTCCCTTACCCTGTCCCCCACCTCGATTGGCTGCATGTGTGCATGTGGGATGCAGCGCCGGGGCAGCACTTGCTGCCCCCCCTCCACCACACCCACCCCCCCCCCCCCCACCCCCCCCCCACCCCCCCCCCCCCCCCCCCCCCCCCACCCTCAGCAGTTGCCTCTGGGGCCAGGCATCAGTTGCCCCCCTGCCCAGTGCCCCTGAGGCCTGTAAACAACAGACGAGCTGTGGAGAACGCTGCTGCTCACTCACCTCAGCTCCCCCAAAGTGAAGGCCACCAGGTACAGGTTGCCTGTGTGCTGTTGTGAAACACGTTGGCGTGCTTTCCCACCGGCGTGGACAGACGATGTGGTGGGGTTCCAAGAGCCTGGCAGGATGGCCTTTTGATTATATGCTAAAGTATTACAACATTGCATGCCACCTATCATGCAAGTGGGCTTGGAAAATTCCACCCTTAATCTTTTGAGGCCAATGTAACTATTTTTCGGAATTGGAGAGAACTAGAGATGTGATAGAATTTATGTTGAAAAAGTGGGGAGCAGTGAGTGGAGCAAAATAGAAGTTTCAGCTTGAATTGGGCTTCACTGGAAAATTGTAGCAGCTGAGGACAGAAATGTGGGCATGAGAGCAAGATGGTTCATTGAAATGACAAGTGACAGGAAGGTCAGGGTCAAGCTTGAAGACTGGGCGATGGTGCTCCTTCAGTGACTCTGTCCATTAGTCTTTGAAATGTAGCCAGTGCATTCTTCATTCCAAATGGTGGAATATTACATTGATACAGTCCGTTACAAGTTACAAATGCAGATATTCTCTTCACCTGATCTGTTAATGAAATGTGCCAATAAACCTTTAGTAAGCCAATCTTACTCACAACTTTGCATTTACAATTTTATCAATGCAATATTCCAACCGTGGATTTGGATATACATCTGTTTTTGTCACAGAATTGACTTTTCTATAGTCAATACCAAAATTGTTGTGATCCATCCAAGTCTGGCTCCATCACCACTGGCAAATTCCAGCTCGTCTGACATGGTTCAATAATATCATTGTCCAACATAAACTCAAGTAAGATCCCCTCACAAAAGAGGTTCTCCTTGGCTTGCCTTTACATATTGACTCATTTGCCTTCAAAAGTGTGAATATGCCACCCTTACACTTCTCTAGATGGTAATATAGCACTCACTTCCTCCATACCAAATTTTCTCATTTCATTGTTTTGATAAAGACCAGGTAAATAAACCTGCACCTAGGGAGTTTTCCTCTCTTTACTCAAGTCATCTTCCAGCTTACCCAAGAGGGTTCCCACATTCTGTACATCACAGTATCACAGAATCTTTACAGAGCAGAAGGAGGCCATTTGGCCCATTGAGTCAGCACTGGCTCTCTGAAAGAGCATTCCACCTAGTCCCACTCCCCTGTCTTATCCCCGTAACCTTGCACATTCTCTCTTTTCAGGTAACAATCCAATTCCCTTTTGAACACCTCGATCGAACCTGCCTCCACCACCCTTTCAAGAAGTTTGTTCCAGACTCCAACCACCCTCTGTGTGGAAAAAATTTTCCTCACATCACATTTACTCCTTTTGCGAATTATTTTGAATCTGTGCCCTCTAGTTGTTGATGCTTTCTTGAGTGGGAACAGTTTCTCACTATTTACCCCATCCATACACCTCAGGATCTTGAATACCTCCATCAAGTCTCCTCTCAACATTCTCTTCTTCAGGAAAAAGAGTCCCAACCTGTCCAATCTATCCTCATATCTACAGTTCTTTATCGCTGGAATCATTCTTGTGAATCTCCCCTGTACCCTCTCCAATGCCTTCACATCCTTCCTCAAGTATGGTGCCCAGAACTGGACACAGTACTCCAGATGAGGCCTAACCAGTGCCTTATATAAGTTCAACATGTTGCCCTTAGGCTTTATTAATAGGGGTATTCAGTACAAGAATAAGTTACTATATGCTTTATTAACTGCTGTCTCAACATGCCTTGACATCTTCAACGACCTATGCACAAATACACTAAGGTCCCTCTGTTCCTGCACCTCACTTAGAGTTTCTCCCTTTATTTTATACTGTCTCTCCATATTGTTCCTGCCAAAACGAATCACTACACACTTCTCTGCATTGATATTCATCTGCCACTTCTCTGCCCAATCCACCAACATGTCTATGTTCTTTTGAAGTTCAAGAATATCCCCATCACAGTTGACAACATTTCCAATCTTCGTATCATCTGCAAATTTTGAAATCATGCCCTGCACACCACAGTCTAGATCATTAATATACATCAGGAAGAGCAAGGGTCCTAACAGAGACCCCTGGAGAACTCTTCTATAAAGCTTCCACCAATCTAAAAAACAACCATTTATCACTATTAATAAAAACAAAAAAACTGCGGATGCTGGAAATCCAAAACAAAAACAAAAACAGAATTACCTGGAAAAACTCAGCAGGTCTGATAGCATCGGCGGAGAAGAAAAGAGTTGACGTTTCGAGTCCTCATGACCCTTCGACAGAACTAGTATCACTATTCTCTGTTTCCTGTCACTCACCCAATTTCTTATCAAAGTGCCTACTTTCCCTTTTATTCCATGACATAGAATTTTGCTCACAAGTCTGTAGTGTGGCACTGGATCAGGTGCTTTTTGAAAATCCATATACAACAGATCAACGGCGTTTCCCTTAACAACCTTCTCTGTTACCTCCTCAAAAAACTCGGGCAAGTTAGTTAAACATAATTTTCTCTTAATGATTCCATGCTGGCTTTCCTTAATTATCCTGCACTTGTCTAAGTGGTGATTGATTTTATCCTGTACTATAGCTTCCAGAAGCTTCCCTACCACTGAGGTCAAACTGACTGGTCTGTAGTTGTCGGCTTTATCCTTGCACCCCTCTTTGAACAAGGGTGTAACATTCACAATTTTCCAGTCCTCTGGCACCTCCCCTGTGTCTAAGGAAGACTGGAAAATTATCACTAGTGACTCTGCAATTTCCACTCATACTTCCCTCAGTACCCTTGGATGCATCTCATCTAGTCCTGGTAACTTATCAATTTTAAGTAAAGATAGCTTGTCCAGCACCTCTTTCCTCTTAATTTTAAGGTCTTCTCTGCTCTCACCTTGGTCTTTCTTTTGAAAGACAGATGCAAAATATTCATTCAACACCTGGGCTATTTCTCCAGCCTCCAGCAAGTCCCTTATTTGTTCCTAATCAGCCCTACTCTTTCTCACATAACCCTGTTGTTATTTACATGCTTATAGAAGACTTTAGGATTCCATTTTATGTTCACTGCCAGCCTTTTTTCATGCTCTCTACTTGCTTTTCTTATTAGTTTTTTCACTTCCCCTCTGGTCCTTCTATATTTATCCTAATTCTCCATTGTATTTTCTACCCAACATCTGTCATATGAGCGCTTCTTCCTTTTCATCTTCACCTCTATCTCTCTTGCCATCCAGGATGCTCTGGATTTATTTGTCCTACCTTTCCCCTTCAAGGGAATATACCTTGTCATTTCCTGCAATACCTTTTCTTTGAAGGCAGCCCATTGTTCAGCCACTGCCTTTTTTGCCAACATTTGATTCCAACTCACTTGACTCAGGTGCATTCTCATCCCATCAAAGTTGGCTTCCCCCAATTAATTATCCCTATTTTGGATTGTTCCTTGTCCTTCTCCATGAATAACCTAAACCTTATGATACAATGGTCACTGGCCCCTTGAAACTGATATTTGATCCACCTGGGCCAACTCATTCCCCAGAACCAGGTTCAAAAGTACATGTCCTCTAGTTGGACCGGAAATATACTGCTGCAAAGAATTATCTTGAACACATTCCAGGAACTCTCATCCCTCTTTTCTCTTCGCACTCTTCCTATCCTAGTCTATATTTGGATAATTGAAGTCCCTATTATGATGACTCTATAATTCTTGCACTCTCTGCAATTTCTTCACAAATTTGCTTCTTCGCATCCCTTCCATTAGTTGGTGGTCTATATACTACACCGATCAATGTAATTGCACCTTTCCTATTCCTTACCTCTAGCCAGAATTCATTCTTGGCCCCTCTGGAACATCCTCCCTCTCCAGTACTATAATGCCATCTTTAATCAATATTGCCACTTCCCCCTCTTTTCTTCCTTTCCTGTCTCTCCTAAACATCTTATACCCAGGAATATTTAGCACCCAGTTCTGCCCTTCTTTGAGCCAGTTCTCTGTTATAGTAATAATGTCGTAATCCCATTTGTCAACCTGTGCCTGCAGTTCACTAATCTTATTAACCACACTCCATGCATTTACATACACGCACGTTACCCCTGATTTAGGATTTTTTACTTTACCTCTTTTTCTGACTCCAAATAATGACTTCCTATTGCCTCCTCTAATTCAATCAAACTCACCAAGTATTCTACAAGATATCTCTGATATATCCTCATTATCAGTTGATACTTCTCTACTCCCCACTGCCAGTTTTTCTCCTCCCCACTCGAATGTCCCCTCAGGTTCCCATCCCCCTGCCAATCTAGTTTAAACCTTCCCCAACAGCACTAGCAAACCCTCCCCATGAGGACACCAGTCCCAGTCCTGTTAAGGCATAACCTGTCCTCCTTGTACAGGTTCCACCTGCCCCAGAACTGATCCCAATGCCTCAGAAATCTAAAGCCCTCCCTCCTGCTCCATTTCTCCAGCCACTTGTTGAACTGCTCGATCTTCCTATTCTTATGGTCACTAGCACGTGGCACTGGGAGTAATCCTGAGATTACTGCTCTTGATGTCCTGCTTTTTAATTCCCTTCCTAACTCCCTAAAATCTGCTTTCAGAACCACATCACTTTTCCTACCACATCATTGGTCCCAATGTGCACCACGACCTCTGGCTGCTTGCCCATGCCCAAAAAGAATGTCTTAGCCACTCTGTGACATCCTTGACCCTGACACCAGGGAGGCAACATACCATCCTGGAGTCATGTTTATGGTCACAGAAATGCCTGTCTGTTCACCGAACTATGGAATCCCCTAATAATATAACACTTCCACTCTTCCTCCTCCCCTCCTGTTGTGCCACAGACTTGGCTCTTTCTACAGTCCTCTGAGGAACCACCTCACTCACCAGTGTCCAAAATGGAAAAGCAGTTGGAGAGTGAGATGGCCTCAGCGATTCCAACACTACCTGCCTGTCTCTCTTAGATACTCTGGGGGTCACCCATTCCCTCTCTGCCTGTGTACTTCTTAGCTGTGGTGTGACCACCTCTCTAAGCATGCTATCCACACAATCTTCAGCCTTGTGCTTGCACCACTGTGACCCCAGTCACCGCTCAAGTTCTGTAAGTCGGAGCTGAAGTTTCTGCAGCTGGTGACACTTCCTGCAGATGTATCCCCAGGTTTATAATTTTGTGCTTCAGCTGTTCTGTCTGCTCTGTCTTTCATAATTTATTGAGAAATCTTTAAATGTTCCTTAGCTACTTCACATGCTTTAATCTATCCCAAAATTTAGACACATAGGCTAAAAGAGTGGTTTCTGATCCTTGATTGATAAATTTCTCCTTCATAATTTTAAGTGGGCCTCTCACTTCATGTCCATACACTAACTCCAAAGGACTGAACCCTGTGATTCATTGGCTGCATCTTGGATGACAAGTAGTAACAATGGAATTCCTTTACCCCAATTTTCAGGACATTCATGATAAAAGGCTCTAATCATGCTCTTCAAGGTGTGATGCCACATTTCCAATGCTCCTTGTGACTATGGATGGTCTGCTGAAGATGCAAACTGTTTTAACCCTAAGCTACCCAAGTTTTCTCTAAATATCTGTGACATTAAGTTCAACCTTTGACCTGATTGTGCTTCTTTGGTAATCCACACTCATGAGGAAATGAACTGATCCTTCAACAACTCCCTTCGCCATAATCTTTCGCAAAGGCTCCACTTAAGGAAACCATGCAGACAAACCATGATAGGTAACTGATATTGATGCCCACTTTACATTTTGGGTAGGGGTCCCACACAATCTACTAAGACTGTACTAAATGGTTCATTAAAAACTGGTATAGGAGTCAAAGGCGTTCCTTAAAACCTATCTATTCAACCAAGTGTTTGGTTACCAGCCCTAATATCCTCCTGTCTGGCTCAGCGTCAAATTTTGTTTGATTCTCCCTTGAAGACCCTTGATGTTTTATTGGCCTGTAATCTCCCAGCTCCGGAGTGTCACACCTGGGGGGTAGCCGAAGGTGCCCTCTTACACCCCTCTCACCCCACCCTGGATGTCCACACATAAGGATTGAAACTTCTACTGGGCAATTGTCCTGCAAGGTGGACCATCCGATACTCCAATTTAAGCCACAAACTTCAGATTGTTTTGACTGTCTTACAGCAATAGTCACCCAGGAAAAGTTAGAAGAATTAAAACAGCCTCGAACATCTGGGTAACTAAAGCACTGCCCCACTTGAGTCCCCATGGGACCCCCGACTATCCCCCCCAACCCCCCACAGGACAATCCAACTACCTAATCTGCACCATCCTGCCAGATACCTCTACCCCCTTAATTACTCTCCCTAACCCCTGGCTACCCACAACAACAACCTGGACTCTTTCCCTACACCCGACTACCCTCCCTACCTCCCGGCTACCCTTAAACACCGACTAAGGTCTATACCCCTGCTAACTACCCAATCACAAAGCACAGTACCCACCCAAACCCCGACGACCCTGAAACCCCCCTAACTACCCCCCCATCACCCCAATTACACTGAAGCCCACCCACATACTCTGCCATTCCTCTAACTACCACCCTTGACTACCATCCTGACCCCCTGACTACCCTCCTGGACCCTGACTACACTCCTGACCACCCCATCCAGTACCCTCCTGACCCTCTGACTACATTTCCACTGACCACCCAAACTACCACACCAACATTTCCCCTGGACCACCTGAATACCCCCACTGACCAAGCAACCCCCACCACCCACTGACTACCAGAAACCATATTGACCACGTGACCCCCACCCTCACCCCATCCTACCCAGCTCCCTTACTCACTATCCTTCTCTCTGGCTTCTCAAAATGGCTGGGCCTTTCAGTCTACCCGCTTCATGGCAGCTACTGCCAAAAAAAAGGGACCATGGCTTCCTTATCTCCGACTCTCCAGCCCTCAACACATGGTCTCGGGACCCTCACTGCACTGCACCTTCCTCACTCGGCCCTCACTGCACCTTCCTCACCCATACCTCACTGCACCTTCCTCACTCGGCCCTCACTGCACCTTGCTCACTCGGCCCTCACTGCACCTTCCTCACTCGGCCCTCACTGCACCTTCCTCACTCGGCCCTCACTGCACCTTCCTCACTCGGCCCTCGCTGCACCTTCCTCACTCGGCCCTCACTGCACCTTCCTCACCCATACCTCACTGCACCTTCCTCACTCGGCCCTCATTGCACCTTCCTCACTCGGCCCTCACTGCACCTTCCTCACTCGGCCCTCACTGCACCTTCCTCACTCAGCCCTCACTGCACCTTCCTCACTCGGCTCTCACTGCACCTTCCTCACTCGGCCCTCACTGCACCTTCCTCACCCAGCCCTCACTGCACCTTCCTCACTCGGCCCTCACTGCACCTTCCTCACTCATACCTCACTGCACCTTCCTCACCCATACCTCACTGCACCTTCCTCACCCAGCCCTCACTGCACCTTCCTCACTCGGCCCTCACTGCACCTTCCTCGCTCGGCCCTCACTGCACCTTCCTCACTCGGCCCTCACTGCACCTTCCTCACTCATACCTCACTGCACCTTCCTCACTCAGCCCTCACTGCACCTTCCTCACCCAGCCCTCACTGCACCTTCCTCATTCGGCCCTCACTGCACCTTCCTCACTCGGCCCTCACTGCACCTTCCTCACTCGGCCCTCACTGCACCTTCCTCACCCGGCCCTCACTGCACCTTCCTCACTCGGCCCTCACTGCACCTTCCTCACCCATACCTCACTGCACCTTCCTCACCCGGCCCTCACTGCACCTTCCTCACTCGGCCCTCACTGCACCTTCCTCACTCGGCCCTCACTGCACCTTCCTCACTCGGCCCTCACTGCACCTTCCTCACCCATACCTCACTGCACCTTCCTCACTCGGCCCTCACTGCACCTTCCTCACTCGGCCCTCACTGCACCTTCCTCACCCATACCTCACTGCACCTTCCTCACTCGGCCCTCACTGCACCTTCCTCACTCGGCCCTCACTGCACCTTCCTCACTCGGCCCTCACTGCACCTTCCTCACCCATACCTCACTGCACCTTCCTCACCCGGCCCTCACTGCACCTTCCTCACTCGGCCCTCACTGCACCTTCCTCACTCGGCCCTCACTGCACCTTCCTCACTCGGCCCTCACTGCACCTTCCTCACCCATACCTCACTGCACCTTCCTCACTCGGCCCTCACTGCACCTTCCTCACTCGGCCCTCACTGCACCTTCCTCACTCGGCCCTCACTGCACCTTCCTCACCCATACCTCACTGCACCTTCCTCACTCGGCCCTCACTGCACCTTCCTCACTCGGCCCTCACTGCACCTTCCTCACCCAGCCCTCACTGCACCTTCCTCACTCGGCCCTCACTGCACCTTCCTCACTCGGCCCTCACTGCACCTTCCTCACCCATACCTCACTGCACCTTCCTCACTCGGCCCTCACTGCACCTTCCTCACTCGGCCCTCACTGCACCTTCCTCACCCAGCCCTCACTGCACCTTCCTCACTCGGCCCTCACTGCACCTTCCTCACTCGGCCCTCACTGCACCTTCCTCACCCATACCTCACTGCACCTTCCTCACTCGGCCCTCACTGCACTGCACCTTCCTCACTCGGCCCTCACTGCACCTTCCTCACTCGGCCCTCACTGCACCTTCCTCACTCGGCCCTCACTGCACCTTCCTCACTCGGCCCTCACTGCACCTTCCTCACTCGGCCCTCACTGCACCTTCCTCACTCGGCCCTCGCTGCACCTTCCTCACTCGGCCCTCACTGCACCTTCCTCACTCGGCCCTCACTGCACCTTCCTCACTCGGCCCTCACTGCACCTTCCTCACCCATACCTCACTGCACCTTCCTCACTCGGCCCTCGCTGCACCTTCCTCACTCGGCCCTCACTGCACCTTCCTCACCCAGCCCTCACTGCACTGCAGCTTCCTCACACGGCCTATGACATGAGCTTGGGTGAGAAACATGTGTCTGCATTTCAGGGTAAGTAACTAGGAATGGAGTGGCAATCTGACAGTGATTTTTGGAACTCAGTTGGGAATAAACTGAGAAAGGGAAGGCTGCCCAACTCATTCTCTTCTTTCGTTGCCTGAAATACAGTGTGGTTATTAATATCCAGGTAGGAATCCTCATCTCCATGGAACTTGTCTGTAGTTATAAACCCAAGAGGCTGAGATGAGAGGGGGTCCCAAGAATTTATCTGGCTCTAGTCTCCTCCATACTGAAGCGTCGTTGGTGAGAATTTCCAGATCTCTATTGGAGCGAGTGTTCTGTTTTCACATGAGGGTGCACCAGATCAACAGTATCAAAACCCTGCGAATTATCTCCTTTTCATAAAGGTTTTATCTTTGACCACCAATCTCTGCAGAGACCCTGTTTGTTTGTCCTTTGTTTTTGTGTATGAGTGTGTGCTGGGGTATTTTAAAAGGGATAGATAGTTACACTTCCAGATTACAAATACTGTGTCAATCAGTTCTTGCAAACTGCTTTAAGAAGAACTTTTGTTCTATAATAAATCAATCTGAGTATATATTCAGTTCCCTTTTGGAATCATTGATTGTCTGTTTTCGCCACCCCTGATAGACAATAAGTTCCAGGTCATTTCCACTCGCTGTGAAAAAGTTCTTCTCAAATTCCATTGCATCTCTTTCCCATAACCATAAATCTCTGAACATTGGGCAGAATGTTATGGCCCCTCCCACCAGTGGAATTTTATGGCCCTGCAACATTTTAGGCCCAGCCCCCTCCATGATGGGGCCACAAGATTCCACCTATACTCGTTGCATCAATCGCTAATGGGAAGAGTTTTTCTTTGACTGAGCTGAGATGACCCTGAACTGTACAATATACTCGTTGGTCTCGTTCAACCTGTCAACCGAACAACACAAACACTCAGATGCACAATGAATCCTTTCCTTTTTTACACATTTTTTAAGCTATTCCCTTCTATTATCCTGCCATTTTCCACATTTCCAATTGTAAGTTTAGGAATTCTGTGCCAGTGAGAGTCAGCACCTTCAGGAACTGCCCCCCAGTGAGAGTCAGCACCTTCAGGAACTGTCCCCCAGTGAGAGTCAGCACCTTCAGGAACTGTCCCCCAGTGAGGGCACATTCAGGAGCTGTCCCCCAGTGAGGGCACAGCAATGAGAATCAGGTCTTTTAGGTGCTGGAGGAAGCTGGAAAGAAAATATAGCATTGCTTAATGTGGCTAATGCCCACTCTGTTACTCGAGAGTGAGTATAGCAGGCTTGTGTGGGGAAAAGGATGTTGAATGTTCGATCAACCATCAAAGTTTTTAATGGAGGGATGCTAGTTTTAAACTCAAATAAAATATTGTTTAATGAGAGGAATGAAAAGTCATTAACCAGAGCAAGATGAGTTTCATAGAATCTTTTGCAAACCTGTTTTGTTAAATTGAGTGAGCCAAATCTGTTTAATGGTTTAGAAAATTGACATTGTGTTTGCTCTGTTGAACTCTGTCTTGTGCTTTGACCTCCAATCCTGCTGCATTGTCAGTTTTTCATTATATTCAGAGGCTGATCCTCAGTTACATTCACACTGATCAAAGGAGTCACTTGCTGGTGATTGTTTCCAAAGTGCATGGGCAGGGGTTAATTGAGCATGGATGCTCCTCAGACTCTTGGACAGGGAGGTAAGGCCACATTTGCTCTCCAAATTGAAATGATTTGGATTTAAACAGAATGACTTAGATTTTTGGGCAACACTGTAGCAGAAAATTCTGTGGGACTTACTTCCATGCCTCATTCCCAATCTAAAATATCTTTGCCCACCCAAGCAGGGAGAGACTTTACGAGGCACAAGTCAGGAGTGGGATGGAATACCCCCCACTTGCCCTGCAGAGAGACAGGACAGGCCAGCACACTACTTGTGACTGCCTTCTGCTCAATGGGCCAACAATTGTGTGCAGTTCTGGTCTCCTTACCCAAGGAAAGATATACTTGCCATAGAGGGAGTGCAACGAAGATTCTCCAGGCTCATTCCTGGGATGGAGGGATAGACCTATGAGGAAATAGGCTGGGCATGTACCCGCTGGAGTTTAGAAGAATGAGAGGTGATCTCATTCAAGCAACAAAATTCTTACAGGGCTAGACAGGGTAGGTGGTGGAAGGATGTATCCCTGACTGGGGGGGTCTAGAACCAGGGGGCACTGTTTCAGAATAAACGATAGGCCATTTAAGACTGAGATGAGAAGGAGTTTCTTTACTCAGTGGTGGTGAATCTTTGGAATTCTCTACCCCAGCGGGCTGTAGAGTCTCAGTCATTGAGTATGTTCAAAGAGGTCAATAGATTTCTATCTATTAAAGACATTAAGGAATACAGAGGTGGTGCAGGAAAATGGTGTTGAATTAAAAGATCAGCCATGATCTCATTGAATGGTGGAGCTTGAAGGGCTGAATGGCCTCTTCCTGCTGCTATTTCTTATGTCCTTATGTAGGACAGTGGAGCAATGGGAGGCCAGGAGACGGCAGTGGTAATTCTATTGGAAAAGCATATTGGAAAAAAAAGCCCTTTATGAGCTTCTCTCGTAGCCCCTCCAACAGGGGCCCTGGCCTCACCTGTGGATACGGCAGGTGAGCTTTTCCTCACTGGGTGCCTATCCTGTGTATTAAAAAGAGAGGAAATGTGGTTAGGGCATTGTAGATGGTGCACACTGATGCCGCTGTGCATTGGTGTGGAGGGAATGGATGTTTAAGGTGCTGGATGTGGTGCCAATCAAGTAGGGCTGCTTTGTCCTGGATGGTGTTGAGCTACTTGAGTGTTGTGGGAGCTGCACTCATCCAGGCAAATGGGGGGTATTCCACCCCACTCCTGACTTGTGCTTCGTAAATGACTGAAAAGCTTGGGGGAATCTCGAGGTGAATTACTTGCCACAGAATTTCCAGCCTCAGACTAGATTTTAAAGCTATTGTATTTATATGGCTGGTCCAGCAAAAGGTTTGGTCAATGGTAACTGTATCCAGCACTGACACCTACCCCCCTTCACTGCCCCCAACACCCCCAACACCCCGACCACCACAGACAAGATGTTAATTGTGTTGCCATTGCTGAGCAAGGTGAGTGGTTATGTTCTCTAGATGGTCATTGACAGGGACTTAAGTGGTGAATGCTATTTGCCACTTATCAGCCCAAGCCTGACTGTTGTACAGGTCTTGCTGTGTGTAGACACAGGCTGCTTCAGCATCTGAGAAGTCTCAAATGGTACTGAACATTGTGCGATCATCAGTGAACACCTCCACTTCTGAACTTTTTTCTCTTTATTCTTGCATCGGATGTAGAAACATAGAAAAATAGAAGCAGGAGTAGGCCATTGAGCATGCTCCACCATTCAATATGATCCTGGCTGATCCTGTATCTCAACACCGTACTCCTGCTCTCTTCCCATACCTCTTTATGCCTTTAAATCCATCTATTTCCTTCTTAAATATGTTCAGTGACTTGGCCTCCACAGCCTCTGTGGTAGAGAATTCCACAGGTTCACCACCCTCTGAGTGAAGAAGTTTCTCCTCATCTCAGTCCTAAATAGTCTACCCCACATACTGAGACTGTGACACCTTGTTCTAGACCCCACAGCCAGAGGAAGCATCATCCCTGCACCCAGTCTGTCCAGCCCTGTCAGAATTTTATACATTTCAATGAGAAGCCCTCTCATTCTTCTAAACTCCAGTGAATACAGGCCCAGTCGGCCCAATCTCTCCTCATACGACAATCCTGCCATCTCAGGAATCAGTCTGGTGAACCTTTGCTGCACTCCCTCTATGGCAAGTATATCCTTTCTCAGATAAGGAGACCAAAACTGCACACAATACTCCAGGTGTGGTCTCACCAAGGCCCTGTACAGCTGCAGTAAGACATCCTTGCTCCTGTACTCAAGTCCTCTCGCAATGAAGGCCATCAAAACATTTGCCTTCTTAACTGCTTGCTGGATCTGCATGTTTATTTTCAGTGCTTGGTGTATAAGGACACCCAGGTCCCTTTGTATATCAACATTTCCAATCTATCACCATTTAATAATACTCTGCCATTCTGTTTTTCCTATCAAAGTGGATAACTTCACATTTATCTACATTATACTGCATCTGCCATGTATTTGCCCACTCACTCAACCTGTCTAAATCACCTTGAAGCCTCTTATCCTCCTCCTCACCACTCACATTCCCACCAAGTTTTGTGTCGTCAGTAAACTTGGAAGTATTACATTTGGTTCCCTCATTTAAATCATTGATATATATTGTGAATAGCTGAGGCCCAAGCACGGATCCCTGCGGTACCCCACTAGTCACTGCCTTCCACCTATTTATTCCGACTCTCTGTTTCCTGTCTGCTAACCAATTCTCAATCCATGCCAATATATTACCTCCAATCCCATGTCTTTTAATTTTACACACTAACCTCCTAGGTGGGACTTTGGAAAATCCAAATACACCACATCCACTGTTTCTCCTACTGGCTTAACTCTTCAGTCCATATTTGGATTAAGGGAGTTATGATGTCTGGAGTGGAATGGTCTTATCATTAATAACTGGAAGCAATGTCTGGAAGATAAACATGGAATACTGGTACATAAAGGAAGCAAGTTTTTCTGCTCTTTCTTGGAATGTGGAATATTTAGGCACCAGTGACATGGATGTGAAATTGGGCAGATTATTTAAATATACTGAAAAGAGAATAGAGTGAGGTCAGAGGGCAGGAATGTAAAGCTATGAAAAATGATCCTCCAGCAAGGACTGAATTAAATGTGAGTGAGAAGAAACTTTACTAAAGTATTTCTGGGGAAAGTTCTGACAGGAATATTAGATATTGCAAGTTGGCCTATTGTCATTGTGTAATTTTCCTTCGATTACATGGACTGGGATATACAGAGTGCACCAAGGGTTGCATTGGGAGTTACTGGGATGTACTATGTTCCTAACCAAGGTAAGGCTAATTGTTTCTTACCACTTACCATGTTTACTTGTGTCATTAAAGTGTCTGATACACTTATTCCGGGGCAAATTGTCATCAGATTATCTCCAACTCAAAGCCTAAAAGACCAACAACGCTGGAGAAGCGCAGTTACTAAGTCAGTGTTTTTCGTCACTTTAGATAATTGATGCGGATGAGAAAGGAAAATGATTTGTAAATAGATGGAAACTTCCTGGGACCCCGCCTCCTGACGTGTGAGCGGGCGGTCAGAGCGAGTTTAAAAGACCAGGAGGAGCGCAGCTGTCCACAGACCCAGTGCTGAAACGCCCGATACTTTTTAAGCTGCGCTGCTTCGCCCTGTGCAGAGATGTGTTGCAGCCGTGTCCAGTGTCCCCTCGTCCTCTTGTCCATCGCCCTGGCAGTGCTGAGTGCCGGCTCGGCCCCCACAGACAACAGGTTTCGCGAAATCCTCCAGGCATCCATGGATCAGGTAAGAAAAATCCAACTCTCAAGCTCACCAATTGATAACAGGGAAATAATTTCCATAGGAAAATTGACAGCAGAATTATAGAATGGCTACAACATAAAAGAGGGGCATTCGGCCCGTCATATCCATGCTGGCTCTGTACAAGATCCCTTCACCTAGTGTCACTCCTGCGTCTTCACCCCGTAGCTCTGGTATTGTTTTTCCAATTCAGATAATGATCCAATTCTCTTTTGAATGGCTTAATATAACCTGCCTCCACTACACTCTCAGAAAGTACATTCTAGATCCTAGCCCATTTGCTGAAAACAAAGATTTTCCTCATGTCGCTTTTGCTTCTTTTGCACCTTAAATCTGTGGCTTTTCATTCTCGACCCTTCCACCAATGGGAACAGTTTCTCTCTACCTACCTACCTCCAGACCCTTCACGATTTTGAATATCTCTATCAAATCTCCTCTCAAGCTCCTCTTTCCCAAGGACACCAGTTCCAACTTTTCCAATTCATCTATGCAACTGCATTTCATTACCTCTGGAGCCATTCTTGTGAATCTTTACCTTTTTCAATTTCTTCCCGTCCCTCCTAAAGTGTGGTTCCTAGAACATCGGATGCAATACCTGATGTTGAGGACAAACCAGTGTTTTAGCAAGGTTTATCATAGCTTCCTTGTTTTTGTCCTCAAATACTCTATTTATGCCATATGCTTTGTTAACTGCACTCTCAACCTGTCCTGACATGACTTATGTACATATACCCCATGGTCACTCTGCTCCTCCACTCCCTTTAGAATTTTACCCTTTATTTTATGTTGTTTCTCCATGTTTTTCCTACCAAAATGAATCACTTCATACTCATCTGCATCAAATTTAAGCTGCTACTTATCTGCCCATTCCACCAACCTGTCTATGTCTGTTTGAATTTTACATTATCCTTACAGTTCACAATGCTTCTGAGTTTTGTATTACTTTCAAATTTTCAAGTTATGTCCCGTACACCAAAGCCTAGGTCATTAACATATATTTAGAAGAACAGGGGTTCTAACACTAACCCCTAGTTAAGAGAACTCCCTCCAGATAAAAAATTGACTGGATAATCTACTGTAACCAAATTTGCTTTAAATCACACGACTGATGGCAATGGATCTGATCCAGGTTCCAATCAACACAATCCACAATATTCACAACAGTCTCACAGTATACTGAAAAAATATTAGCACCTTTCATGAGGTCAGGATATCCTACAGTACTTCAAATACAATGAAGTGCTTTTTTGAACTCAGTCTGTGTAATAATGTAAGAGTTCTGGCAGCCAATTTGCACACAGCAAACTCCCACAAACAGCAACATGGTAATGCCCAGGTCATCTGTAATTGTGATGTTGTTTGATGATAAATATTGGCTGGGACACAGGGAAGAACTCCTCTGCTCTTCTTCAGATAATGCCATGGAGCCTTGTGAATCCAGCTGAGAGAGCAGACAGGGCCTATTTTTTATATATCCAATGAAAGATGGCCCCTTTGATAGTGCAGCACTTCCTTGGTACTGCACTGAATGTGTCAGCCTGGATTATTTGCTCACATTCTTGGGGTTTGGTTTAACCCTACAACCAACAACCTACAGTACTGCCGTTGATCCACCGAGGACACACGCATGGGGTACAGTCACCTAGATGGTGCATATTTCTCTCCCCCAGTAATAGTTTGCCTGGATCAGAACCAATTCTATTTGGTTCAAATCCTGAAGGGTATGAACACTTGATTGGACTGTAATTGTATCTAAGGAAAGGGATCCAGAACTTTATCTGATTTTTTTAAATGTATGTAGGATCAAGATAGCAAAAAGATTAAAATAAGAGCTCTGTATCTGAATGCACATAACATTCATAACAAAGCAAACAAATTAATTGAGCACATTGAAGTCAATACTAATGATCTGATTGCCATTACAGAGACCTGGCTACAGGATGATAAGGATTGGGTCCTGATTAGTGAGAAGTATATGACATTCAAGAAGAATAGGAAGCTAGGTAGAGATGGAGAGATAGCACTGTTAATCAAAGATGGTATCAGTAAAATAGTGAAAGATGGCCTTATCTCAGGATGTAGAAATGGTGTGGGTGGAGGTGAGGAATAGTAGGGGAAAGAAATCATGAGTGGAAGTGGTCTGCAGGTCTCCTAACAGTAACCACAATGTAGGACAAAGTATATAAGAAGGACTATCGGGTGCTTGTGATAAAGGGATGGTAATAAACATGGGTGACGCTCGTCTATATATAAACTGGAAAAAATTGGATTGGCAGTAGTAGGGGTCTGGATGAAGAGTTCATAGAATGCTTTCAAGATAGTTTTTTTAGTGCAGCACGTTCTGGAATCAACCAAAGAACAGGTTATATTAAACTTGGCATTGTGTAATGTGACAGGATTAATTAATGACCTTAGTGTAAAGGCCCCCCCTAAGTAGCAGTGACTACAACATGATTGAATTTTAAATCCAGTTTGAAAGGGAGAAGGATGGGTCAAAGACCAGTATTTTAAACTTAAATAAAACAACTATGTGTACATGAGAGCTGAGCTAGCTGAAGTGAACTGGGAAACTTAGCGAGAAGATAGATCAATCGCGAAGCAGTGGCAGACATTTAAGGGCAAATTTCAGAATACTCAGAATAAGTATATTCCTACAAGAAAGAAAAATTCTAAAGGGTGGACTCACTATGGTAAACTAAAGAAGTTTGGGAAAGTATCAAACTCAAGGAAAAACCATAGAATAGAAACATAAAAACAAAGAAAATCGGAGCAGGAGTAGGCCATTTGGCTCTTCGAGCCTGCTCCACCATTCAATATGGTCATGGCTGATCCTCTATCTCAACACCATAGTCCTGCTCTCTCCCCATACCCCTTTAGATGATGCTTTTAGAGTCTAGAAATATATCTGTTTCCTTCTTGAATATAATAGAAGCATAGAAACTGTTCAAAGATGAGTGGCAGGCCAGATGATTGGTCAGAATATAAAGAATGGTAGAGAATGACTCAAAGGTTAATCAGGAGAAAGTAATTAGAGTATGAGAGGGAGCTAGCTAGAAATGTAAAAATAGTCGGCAAGAGTGTTAAAAGGTATTTAAACAGAAAAAGATTACCTAGTGAGTGTTGGTCCTCTAGAGAGTGAGAATGGGAAGTTAATTGTAAATAATAAGGAAATGGTGAATGAAATGAACAAATATTTTGCTTCTGTCTTCACTATAGAGGATACAAAAAACATTCCAGTGATAATCGTAAATTGGGAGGTGGAAGGGAGAGTGGAACTTGATGAAATTACAATCACAAGGGAAGTGGAACTGAGCAAACTGATGGAGCTGTGGGCTGCCAAGTCTCCAGATCCAGATGGACTTGCGAGGATGTTGGATGCTGTAGATCCTCTTTGGTGTAACTGGTGGCCGTGCTGGTACTATAGATAGAGTTGATCGCAGACACTTCCTGGGTGGAAAACATTGGGCAGAATTTTCTGCCTGTTGGGTGGGTGGGCCCGACCCAATCTCCAGCTGGCAGGGGGCTGATCCCTGCCAGTGAAGTGGGCCCCACCACCATTTTAAGTGGGCGGGCGGGGAGGGGATTCCCCAAATGCGAGAATGCACTCCTTCGCGCATGCGCATGAAAGAGCGTACATCTCCCTGAGGCTAAGTGCAACCTCAGGGAGATTGCTGACAGTTGTATAAACATTAAAAATAGGGAAAAAAAAAACAACCTTAACATGTACCCCTCACGTTACAATGTCACATGAGATGGGACATGTTAATAAATTTCACTAAAACTTTATTCAACTTTTTAAATCCCGACATGAAACCTCATCCCGCTGGCGGATAAGGTTTCATGTTTTTTCTACTCCCCACTGGGGCTCCTGGCCGACCAGCTAACATTAAGGTTGGATGGACAGGTCCTTTAATTGTTTAAATGATCCTGTCAATGGCCTCAATTGGCCATTTACAGGTCGGCGGGCCCACAGCTGATTTTGCTGCACCCCCACCTTCCTAAAAATTTAAATGGGGGGGGGTGGGTGTTGTCGGGAGTTCCGCCCAACATCATCCTGTGTCATTTTGCGCACCGGCGAGCGGGCCCCGCCCCCAACTCGCCAATGGAAAAATTCTGCCCGTTATGTCTATTTACAAGGGTACTCAGCGGCAACTATGTGTGTGCTTTCACTTCAAACCCTATCACCATACTACTGACTACTAACTACAGATGTAGCCCGCACTACTCTCCTATTGTTACTAAGACCATGTGATGCTCCTTAACAGCATTCTTCTCAAAGGCATGTTACACATTCAATAAAACCATAATTACCACATCCCTCCCCCTTTAGAACAAAGAGCAAAGAAAAGTACAGCACAGGAACAGGCCCTTCGGCCCTCCAAGCCTGCGCCGATCATATTGCCTGTCAAACTAAAACATTTTGCACTTCCGGGGTCCGTATCCCTTTATTCCCATCCTATTCGTGTATTTGTCAAGCTGCCTCTTAAACCCCACTATCGTACCTGCTTCCACCACCTACCCTAGCAGCGAATTCCAGACATTCACTATCATCTGTGTAAAAAACTTTCCCAGCACATCTCCTCTATAGTTTTCTCCTCTCTCCTCAACTCTATGTCCCCTAATAATTGACTCTTCCACCCTGGGAAAAAGCTTCTGACTATCTACTCTGTCCATGCCACTCATAATTTTGTAAACTTCTATCAACTTGCCTCTCAACCTCCGTCGCTCTAGTGAGAACAATCCAAGTTTCTCCAACCTCTCCTCATAGCTAATAACCTCCAGACCAGGCAGCATCCTGGTAAACCTCCTTTGCACCCTCTCCAATGCCTCCATATCCTTCTGGTAATGTGGCGACCAGAATTGCATGCAATATTTCAAGTGTGGCCTAACCAAGGTTCTATACAGCTGCAACATGACTTCCCAGCTTTTATACTCAATACCCCTGCCAATGAAGACAAGCATGCCATATGCCTTCCTGACTACCTTATCCACCTGCGTTTCCACATTCAGTGACCTGTGGACCTGTACACCCAGATCCCTCTGCCCGTCGAAAATAATTTTATATTTACAAATACAATTTTCTCAAGACAACAAAATATTTACACTGGTAAGTAAGTTACAAGTTTAGTCTTTCTGGTGGTTTCCTTGTACGTGTCGAATGTCTCAGCTCCACAACCCCAGATGCTTTGTCAGGAACCTCCTTTTCCGGAGTTGCCTAAACATTAGGTGCTTGTATGGGCTCCTGTAGACCTGTATCTTCAACTCTTACAGGAACATCAGACAAGTCTGCACTGGGTTGAGTTGTCTCAATAGGAACCATTGACCCAGTGTTGAACACCAGTGGAATATCAATTCTTGCTGATTTGTTTCTCTCTTCCTTCAATGATCCATAGGTTTCTGTATGATCCAGCCTTCCACCTCCATGTGGTAAGATAGAAGTCCAGTCACTCTCTTATTTCACCCGGTAACCATTATGATCCTTCTCCAAAGTTCTTCACATATACCGTCTCTCCCATGGTAAATTTCCTCATGTGACTATGCCAGTCATGTCTAATTTTCTGGTTTCCCTGACTCCTTTCCACTTTCCCCCTAAATTCGGCATTATTAAGCTCAATCTCATCCTGTGACAGTGTTTCAACAATAACTCGGCAGGTGTGACACCTGTTGTGAGGGGTGATCCTATAATGGAAAGGAAAGTGTGAGAGCTTGCTTGCTAAGGAATCTCCAGTCAACTTCTTCACACCTGCCTTGAATGATTGAACCACCCTTTCGGCCAGTCCATTTAAGGAAGTTTGGTACGGTGAGATTTTTACACATGTGAAACCATTGAAGCTGATAAACCATTGAAACTCCACATAAATGCCATGCCGTTATCAGAAACAACTACTTCTGGTAGTCCATTAATGGCAAAACATTGCCGTAGCTTCTCAGTTGTAGCAGTCGACTTTGGTGATTTCACCTCATATACATCCAACCATTTTGAGTGGACGTCGACAATAAGCAGAAACATTGTTCCCATGAAAGTTCCCACATAGTCAATGTGTAACCGCACCCGTGGTGTTCCTGGCCACTCCCAAGGGTGCTACGGAGCTGTTGAAGGCAACTTTTGCAGTTGCTGTCATTGCACATAATTCTTCACTAAACCATCTATTTTGCTATCCATCCCTGGCCACCATAGGTACCTGTGCGTTATGGTCTTCATTCGGGAAATTCCTGGATGGGCACTCTGTAGTTCGATGAAAAGTGGCTCCCTTCCCTTTGGAGGAACTATCACTCGTGCTCCCCACAATAAGATGCCATCTTGGCTGGTTACTTCATGTCTTCGGTTAAAATATGGTTTCATTTTGTCAGGTACGGGCTCCTGTGGCCAACCATGAAGCACTTGCTCTCGGACCTCGGATCCCGACTTGTCCAGTCTCCGATCTGTCGAGCACATACTGGCAAGGAATCTAAGAAATTTAACAATAAAATAAGCTCCTGTGGAACCGGGACATCCTCATCATTTTCGTGTGAAGGCAAATAACTAAGTGCATCAGCGTTTGTGATTTGGCTTCCAGGTCTATATACAACAGTGTACTAGTATGCTGCCAGGATTAAAGTCTTATTTGTGTTTCTGTGTCTCCTTTCTACATGCCGCCTTCTTTCTAGTGCTGGCTTTAATCTTGGACTTCTTTTCAACCTCAATATTGGCCAGGCTACTCTCAGGTGCAAGCTTGAGTTGCGTGATCTCAGTGGTTGTGTCTCCCAAAATTTCATCATCTGTCTGCTCGTTAGAAAATTCTGGGACTTTTGCTTCCAAAGCCTCTTTGGCTTCACTTAGCTGATTCTTCAGCTCTTCCATCTCTTTTTTGTATTTGTTTGCTGCCTCCTGGAAAATTGTACATTGTTGTGTCTTCTCTGCTAACTCATTCTTCAGTTTGTTCAGAGAGGTGCTGAATTCTTTTTGTCTCTCTTTGTACTTTTCCAGAGGTACATCTTTGACCTGAAGGAATCTTGTCGTGTGTGAAGGTCTTTCAGCAGTTTTCTTTTTCCCTTTGAAGTTTGCTCACCTTGTCTCGAACTCTGTCATCAAGCAGGGTCTCTTTGAGTTCCTTTTGCTGTTCTGCCATGTTTTGACTAAAGATAGCCTGCGTTTCTCAAGGTTGTTGAATCCTTCCACACTCCTTTTCCAAAACAGGAATGCTTCCAGCTTCCTTATGGAATCTCAGTGGTTGATTTCCCTTAGCTAATTTTGCCATAGAAGGCTTGGTCCTGTGTCTCTCAATACCAACACTGGTAGCTTTGCCGATTGGCTTCTATAATGGACAGTTACTCTGCTTATGCCTCTGACTTGAACATCTTCACCTGTGTATGTTTTGAACTGGGCAGTTGTTTCTTCTAAATTTAATTGATGTTCCCTGTTATTCAGATATTTGAAGATATGTTCCCCAATTACTGTAATGGAAGTTCCTGTGTCCACTTCCATTCTAACAGGTCTACTATTCACTTTCACTGTTACAAATATTGGTTTTGTCTTTCCATCCTTCAAATTAAACTATGAATAAATATCTGAATTTGTTGTTTCAGGCTCTTCTACTTTGTAGAGCTCACTGGGTTTTTTTCTTTTGTTTAAAAGCCCACTTGAATCTTTCCTGATGCTATCTCATGATGTTCATTTTCTATTTCTGTCGCTAAAAGAATGCTTGTTTACACCTCTATTAAAATTATTCTTCAATTTTTCTGCTAAGTTGTTTTTCTTTATTCTTCGGCTAGCGAGTGCTGTTTCCCACTTCTCGGCAGATTCTCGCTTTTTTGTGCCTTTTCCAGCTGGGGTTTCCCACCCAATGTAGAGGTCAGTGCTATTTTGCGCACCCTGTATTGCTTTTGGATCTCTTACTGCACCTCCCACGGCCAGCACTATCTCTAGCACCTTCTTGAAATCCAGATTCACTTTGGAAAATAATCTTTTCTGAATAGTGTCCTCATTCACACCACACACTAAACAATCTCTGACCATATTGTTTAGAGATGTACCGAACTCACAATTAGTTGCTTCAGATTTGCCATGTTGCAAGAAATTGTCTCACCCGGGGCTCCATTTCGTGAATTAAACCTAAACCTCTGCATCATGATTCAGGGCTTGGGTTAAAAATGACCCTTCAGGAGGTCCATCAATTCATTAAAATTCATCTAATCTGGGGCATTGGGTGCTGTCAAACTTTGAATCAAGCCAAATCTTTATTCCCACATGTACGTATGATGATCGACTGCCTCTTATCTTCCCCCATAACCTCGTTCGCTTGGAAAAAGAGCGCAAGGTGTTCAATGTAATGAGACTAATTATCTGTGGCTGGATCGAAAGGATCAATTCTTCTGAATTGCGGCATTCTGAGAGGGAATCATTTCTTCGATTCGAACAGAACTTCTATTTACAATTACTGGACGAGGTACAGTGCCAATTTCATTTCACGTGATTTTTTCCATTATCTTGTATTATCCTCGTCACCTGTTTGTTGGATCCTGGAGATTCTCTTTGCACACTTGTTGTAAGTGGTGTCGGAGTTGGTACTATAGGTAGGGTTGATCAGCAGACTCTTCTTAGGTGGAAAGCATTATGTTTATTTACAAAGGTGCTCAGCAGCAACAATGTGTATGTTTTCACTTCAAACCCTATCACCACATGACTGACTACTAACTACAAAGGTAACCTGTGCTACTCTCCTACTCTCCTCTCTGGCAGTTGAGGTGCCAGAGGACTGGAGGACTGTTAACATTGCCCCATTATTAAAAAAAGGGAGGAAGGGATATACATGGAAATTACAGGCCAGTCAGTCTAACCTTGGAGGCGGGGAAGTTACTAGAAAGAATACTGAGGGACAGATTATATCTGCACTTGGAGAGACACGGATTAATCAGGGATAGTCAGCATGGATTTGTTAAGGGAAGGTCGTGTTTGACAAATTTGATTGAATTTTCTGAGGCGGAGGAGTGTTGATGAGGATAATGCATTTGATGTGGTCCTCATGAAGTTTAGCAAGGCTTTTGATCAAGCCCCTCATGGCAGACTAGTCAAGAAAGTAAGAGCCCAGGGGATCCAAGGCAAAGTGGCACATTGGATCCAAAATTTGCTGAGAGGTAGGAAGCAGAGGGTGATGGTAGAGGGATGTTTCTGTTTCCAGTGGGGTATTGCAGGGCTCAGTGCAGGGGACCTTGCTGTTTGTGGTGTACATAAATGATTTGGACTTAAAATTAGGGGGTATGATCAAGAAGTTTGCAGAAGACATGAAAATTGGTCGGGTGGTAAATAGTGAGGAGGGTAGACGTAAACTGCAGGAGGATATCAATGGACTGGTCAGGTGGGCAGAGCAGTGGTAAATGGAATTCAACCCAGAAAAGTGTGAGGTAATGTACTGTGGGAGCGCTAACAAGGCAAGAGATTACACTATGAATGGTAGGACCCTGGGAAGTACTGAAGATCACAGAATCACAGAATCACACAGTGCAGAAGGGACCCTTCAGCCCATCGAGTCTGCACCGACACGTGAGAAACACCTGACCGACCTACCTACTCCCATTTACCAGCACTTGGCCCATAGCCTTGAATGTTATGATGTGCCAAGTGCTCATCCAGGTACTTTTTAAAGGATGTGAGGCAACCCGCCTCCACCACCCTCCCAGGCAGCGCATTCCAGACCGTCACCACCCTCTGGGTAAAAAGTCTTCCCTCACATCCCCCCTAAACCTCCTGCCCCTCACCTTGAACTTGTGTCCCCTTGTGACTGACCCTTCAACTAAGGGGAACAGCTGCTCCCTATCCACCCTGTCCATGCCCCTCATAATCTTGCACACCTCGATCAGGTCGCCCCTCAGTCTTCTCTGCTCCAACAAAAACAACCCAAGTCTATCCAACCTCTCTTCATAACTTAAATGTTTCATCCCAGGCAACATCCTGGTGAATATCCTCTGCATCCCCTCCAGTGCAATCATATCCTTCCTATAATGTGACGACCAGAACTGCACACAGTACTCCAGCTGTGGCCTCACCAAGGTTCTATCCAACTCCAACATGACTTCCCTACTTTTGTAAACTATGCCTTGATTGATAAAGGCAAGTGTCCCATATGACTTTTTCAACACCCCACTAACATACCCCTCTGCCTTCAGAGACACTCACGCCAAGGTCCCTTTGTTCCTCAGAACTTCCTAGTGCCATGCCATTCATTGAATACTTCCTTGTCAAATTACTCCTTCCAAAGTGTATCACCTCACACTTTTCAGGGTTAAATTCCATCTGCCACTTATCTGCCCATTTGACCATCCCGTCTATATCTTCCTGTACCCCAAGACACTCAACCTCACTGTTAACCACGCGGCCAATCTTTGTGTCATCCACAAACTTACTAACCCTACCCCCCACATAGTCATCAATGTTATTTATATAAATGACGAATAATAGGGGACCCAGCACAGGTCCCTGTGGTACACCACTGGACACTGGCTTCCAGTCACTACAGCATCCTTCTGTCATCACCCTCTGCCTCCTACAAGTAAGCCAATTCAGAATCCACCTTATCAAATTACCCTGTATCCCATGTGCATTTGCCTTCTTTATAAGTCTCCCATGTGGGACCTTGTCAAAGGCTTTGTTGAAATCCACATAAACTACATCAACTGCACCACCCTCATCTACACATCTGGTCACCTCCTCAAAAAATTCAATCAAATTTCTTAGGCATGACCTCCCACTGACAAAGCCATGCTGACTCTCCCTGATCAATCCTTGCCTCTCCAAGATAAATTCTGAAGGAGAGAACCTTCTCCAATAGTTTCCCTACCACTGACATGAGATTCACAGTTCTGTAGTTCCCTGGCTTCTCTCTGCAACCCTTCTTAAATAGTGGAACCACATTAGCTGTTCTCCAGTCCTCTGGCACCTCCCCTATGGCCAGAGAGGAATTAAAAATGTGGTCCGAGCTGCTGCGATCTCCTCCCTTGCCTCCCTCAGCAGTCTGGGACACAAATCATCTGGACCTGGAGATTTGTCCACTTTTAAGCCTGTCAACACCTCCAATACCTTGTCACTCCCTAAATCAATTTGCTTAAGAACCTCGCAGTCTCTCTCCCCGAGTTCAATAACTTCATCCTCATTCTCTTGGGTGAAGACGGATGTGAAGTATTCATTCAACACTCTAGTGATGTCCTCTGGCTCCACACATAGATTGCCCCCTTGGTCCCTCATGGGCCCTACTCTTTCCCTGGTTATTCTTTTCCCATTGATATAGTTACAGAATATTTTGGGATTTTCCCTACTTTTACCAGCCAGAGCTTTCTCATATCCCTTCTTTCCTCTCCTAATTGCTTTCTTAAGCTCCACCCTGCACTGTCTGTACTCCACTAATGCCTCCGCTGATTTGCTTCTCTTGTACCTGCTAAAAGCCTCTCTTTTCCTTCTCATTGTAACCTGAATATTTCTGGTCATCCATGGATCTCTGGGCTTGTTACTCCTTCCTATCACCCGAGAGGGAACATGTTGAGCCTGTCCCCTCCCCATTTCCTTTTTGAATGACCCCCCACTGCTCCTTTGTAGATTTCCCCACAAGTAGCTGGCCAGATCCTGCCTTATTTTACTAAAATCCGCTCTCCCCCAATCCAAAACATTTTTTTGCAACTTGTCTATTTTTTTTCCATAACAAGCTTAAATTGTATCATGTTGTGGTCACTATCACTAAAATGCTCACCCACCACCACCTCAGCCACCTGTCCGGCTTCATTGCCCAATATTAGATCAGAGGGACCTTGGTGTGCATATCCATAGACCCCAGGGCAGGTAGATAAGGTGGTTAAGAAGGCATATGGGACACTTGCCCATATTAGCCAAGGCATTGTATACAAGAGCAGGGAGGTTATACTGGAAGTGTATAAAATGCTGGTTAGGCCACAACTGGGGTACTGAGTGCAGTTCTGGTCACCACATTATAGGAAGGATGTGATTACACTGGAGAGGGTGCAGAGGAGATTCACCAGGATGCTGCCTGGCTGGAGGGTCTGAGCTATGAGGAAAGATTGGATAGGCTGGGGTTGTTTTCCTTTGGGCAACGAAGATTGAGAGGGGACCTGATAGAGTTGTATAAGATTATGAGGGGCTTAGATAGGGTGGATAGGAAAGTGCTTTTTCCATTAGTAGAGGGGTCAATAAACAGGGGGCATAGGCTTAAGGTAAGAGGTAGAAGTATAAGAAGGGAGTTGAGGAGAAATGTTTTCACCCAATGGGTGGTGGGAGTCTGGAACTCACTGCCTGAAAAGGTGGTTGAGTCAGAAACTCTCGTAACATTTAAGAAGTATTTAGATATTCACTTGCATTGCCATAGCCTCCAGGGCTGTGTGTCAAGTGCTGGAAAAGGAGATTAATATAATCAGATCTTTGTTGACTGGCACTGACACGATGGGCTGAATGGCCTCCTTCTGTGCTGTAAACGTTTATGAGTCTATCATGTGATGTTCCTTAACAGCATTCTTGTTAAAGATACATTACACATTGGATAATCATAATTACCAGAGGAGTTTGTAGAATGCTTTCAAGATAGTTTCCTAGAGTTATTATTTAGAATCCAGATGGATCCTCAGGTCGTAAAAGAGGTGGTTAATGCATTGATGTTAATTTTCCAAAGATCACTGGATTCTGTAAAGCTTCCTTCAGATTGGAAAGTGGCCAATATCACCCCTATATTCAAGAAGGGAGAGAGGCAGAAATTGACATCTGTCATGGAGAACATGTTAGAATCAATCAGTAAGGAGGTTATAGCTGGACACTTAGAGGAACTCAGGGTAATTGGGTAGAACCAGCAAGATTTTGTGAAAGGGAAGTCGTGTTCAATCAATTTTTTAGAGGTCTTTAGAGAAGTAACATGTGTGGTGGATAAAGGGACGTGATGTTCTTGGATTTCCAGAAAGCATTAGATAAGGTGCCACATCAAAGGTTATTGCAGAAAATAAAAGCTCATGGTGTAGGGGGTAACATATTAGCCTGGATAGAAGACTGGCTGGCTGGCAAAAAGCAGAGAGTATGCATGAGTGTGTCTTTGTCTGATTGGCAGGACATGATGAGTGGCATCCCAGATGTACTGGGGCCTCAACTTTTTACAATTTATATCAATAACTTAGATGAGGGAACTGAAGACATGGTAGCTAAATTTTCAGGTAGCACAAAGATAGATAGGAAAGCATGTTGTGAAGAGGATGTAAGGAGTTTGCATATGGATACATATAGGTTGAGTGAGTGGACAAAAATCTGGCAAATAGAGTATAATGTGGGAAAATATGAAGCTGTTCACTTTGGCGGGAAGAATAAAAAAGCAGAGTATTACTTAAATGAAGAACAGCTGCAGAATTCTGAGGAGCAGAGGGACCTGGGTATGTTTGTGCATGAGTCACAAAAAGTTAGTATGCAGGTACAGCAAGTAATGACGAAGGGTAATGGAATGTTATCCTTTATTACAAGAGGAATTGAATGTAAGAGTATGGATGTTATGCTTCAGTTATAAGGGCATTGGTGGGACTGCACCTCGAATACTGTGTGCAGTTTTGGTCTCCTTGTTTAAGGAAGGATTTAAATGTATTGGAGACGGTTCAGAGGAGGTTTACTAGATTGATACCTGGAATGAGTGGGTTGTCTTATGAGGAAAGGTTAGACAGACTGGGCTTGTTTCCACTGGAGTTTAGAAGAGTGAGGGGTGATTTGATTGAAGTTTACAAGATCCTGAACGGCCTTGTCAAGGTGGATGTGGAAAGGATGTTTCCTCTTGTGGGTGAGTCCAGAACTAGGGGGCACTGTTTTAAAATTAGGGGTCACCCTTTTAGGACAGAGGTGAGGAGAATTTTTTTCTCTCAGAGGGTTGTGTGACTTTGGAATTCTCTGCCTCAGAAAGTTGTGGAGGCGGGGTCATTGAATATTTTTAAGGCAGATAGATAGATTCTTATTAGGCAAGGGAATCAAAGGGGACAAGATGGGAATATGGAATTCAAAACACAAGCAGATCAGCCATGATCTTATTGAATGGCGCAGCAGGCTTGAGGGGCCGAATGGCCTACTTCTTCTCCTATTTTGCATGTTTGTATGTAAATTAAATCAATTTTACAATGGCATTTTGATAGATGTGGAATCCTGGGATTAGAGATGGTGCAAATTTAAATAAGGCTCATGAGGGTACAGGCCTCTGTAGTGCCTCTTACTTTGCAGCATTCCCTCAGTACTGCACTTTGTCAGCTTGGACTATGTACTTAAGCCTCTTGAATGCACAACTTTCTGAATCAAAGGATAAGAGTGCCAAGTAAGATGCCTTAAAAAAGACTTCAACTTTCAAGTGCTTGAAAGAACACTGGCCTAGATTTCCTTCTCTCCCACATCTACCTGAGTGTGAGGTGGAGGCAGGTTCAATTGTGGCATTCAAATGGGAATTAGACTGTTATTTGAAAAGAATGTGCAGGGATATGGGGAGAAGGCAGGGGAATGGCACTAGGTAAATTGCTCCAAAGGAGAGTCAGCTCAGACATGACGGGCTGAATGGCCTTCTGTGCTGAAACCATTCTGTGACTCTGTGATTCTGTCATCTGCTTTTTGAAATTATGCTCTTGGATACCCTTGTTCAAGTCATTAATATTTATCATAAAGAGCAGCGGTCTTAAACTCAACCCCTGGTGAATGCCACCGTTTACCTCCCTCTAGTCTGAAAAACAATTGCAACAAGGGAGGTTAATGAGCACCTTCTGCACCTATCATCTGGAATAGCTAGCAATCAGTTGGAGAAGAGTGCCAGCATTCCTGGGCACAGATTTACTCTGTACATGTGTGAAGTGATTCAGCTCAATCCACTCACTGAAGGGTTTGGTAAATAAATGTTCAGCTGGAAATATAAATGTCAAAGCTGTTCTTAGTCACTCAGCTGCTGAGAAAATTTAAAAAATATTCATTCTACTTGTGCAGTCACAGGGTGAATCAAAGCCCTCTTTTCAGCTGAATCAGTGATTACCTGTCCTTCAACAAGTCAGTAGAACAAGTTTGCATCTGTTCCGATGCTGCCAATTTCCAAAACAGTTCTTCTGACATGTCTTCCTTCTTCCTTAACCAAGGTTTTCCACCCACAGTGGTTGACAGGCCCCTCAACCGTGTCTGGCCCATCTTCCGCGCATCCGCTCTCACACCTTCCTCTCCCTCCCAGAATCATGATAGGGTTCCCCTTGTCCTCACGTATCACCCCACCAGCCTCCGCATTCAAAGGATCATCCTCCGCCATTTCCGCCAACTCCAGCATGATGCCACCACCAAACACATCTTCCCTTCACCCCCCCTGGCAGCATTCCACAGGGATCATTCCCTCTGGGACACCCTGGTCCACTCCTCCAGCACCCCCTACATCTCAACCCCCTCCCACGGTACCTTCCCATGCAACCGCAGAAGGTGCAACACCTGCCCCTTTACTTCCCCTCTCCTCACCGTCCAAGGGCCCAAACACTCCTTTCAAGTGAAGCAGCATTTCACTTGCAATTCCCTCAAATTAGTCTACTGCATTCACTGCTCCCAATGCGGTTTCCTCTATATTGGAGATACCAAACACAGACTGGGTGACCACTTTGCAGAACACCTTCGGTCTGTCCGTAAGCATGACCCTGACCTCCCTGTCGCTTGCCATTTCAACACTCCACCCTGCTCTCATGCCCACATATCCATCCTTGGCCTGCTGCATTGTTCCAGTGAAGCTCAATGCAAACTGGAGGAACAGCACCTCATCTTCCGACTAGGCACTTTACAGCCTTCCGGACTTATCATTGAGTTCACCAATTTTAGATCATGAACTCTCTCCTCCATCCCCACCCCCTTTCCCATCCCCCTTTTTCCAATAATTTATAACTTTTTAATATATTTTTCTTTTCCCACCTATTTCCATTATTTTTAATTGTATTTCCATCCATTGTTTATTCCTCACCTTTTAGCCTATTTCGATCCCTTCCCCCTACCCCACCCCCACGAGGACTATCTGCCACTTGCTCGTCCTGCTTTCTACCCTTAATGTCACCATTAGCACATTACACAGCTAATATCACCACTGTAAACACCTCTTTGTCCTTTTGTCTATGACATCTTTGGCAATCTCTTCTTTGCTTCCACCTATCACTGGCCCTCTATCCATCTCTACCTGTCCCACCCCCTCTACCAGCTTATATTTCACCTCATTTCTATTTTTCCTTGGTTCTGTTGAAGAGTCATACAGACTCGAAACGTTAACTGAGTTCCTCTCCGCAGATGCTGTCAGAGCTGCTGAGTTTTTCCAGCTATTTTTGTTTTTGTTACAGATTAGTGACCACTTTGCCGATCACCTTCATTCAGCCCATAAGCATGATCTCGTGCTTCCAATCCCCTGATGTTTTAATTCTCTGCTTCTGCCCCATGCTAACATCTCTGCCCCCACCCTCCCACGCTGTTTCAATGAAGCTCAACTCTTTGGGCTGAATTTTCTGCCTGTCGGGTGAGCGGGCCTGACCCAATCTCCGGCGGGCGGGGGGGGTGCTGATCCCCACCGGAGAAGTGGGCCCCGCCACCATTTTACGTGGGTGGGACAATTAAGGGAAGCGCTATGCGCTCTCAGTGCAGCTTGGAGGGATTCCCCAAAAGTGAGAGTGTGCCCTTTCGCACATGTACATGAAAGAGCCACATCTCCCTGAGGCTAAGTGCAGGCTCAGGGAGATTGCTGACACTTTTAAAAATATTAAAAATAGAGAAAGAAAATCCCTAACATGTCCCCCTTTTGTGACAATGTCACATGAGATGGGACATGTCCATTATTTACATAATAACTTTATTAAACAGTTTAAAACCCTGTATGAAAACTCATGCCGCCGGTGGATTTTTTTCTACTCCCCCCAGGGCTCCTGGCCGACCCACCAGCCTTAAGGATGGACGGGCAGATCCTTTAAATGTATAATTGGTCTGGTCAATGGCCTCAATTGGCCATCGACAGGTCGGGGGGCACGCAGACGATTTTGCTGCGCCCCCATCTTCCTGAAAATTTAAATGGGGTGGGATGATGCTGGGGGTTCCCCCAACATCATCCTGCGGGTGTTTCCCCAACATCAGCCCGCGGGGGTTCCCCCAACATCATCCCGCAGGGATTCCCCCCAGCATCATCCCGCAGGGGATCCCCCCAACATCATCCCATGGGGGTTCCCCCCAACATCATCCTGCAGGGAGTCCCCCCAGCGTCATCCCGAGGGGGTTTCTCCCAACAGCACCCCACAGGAATTCACCCCAACATCATCCCACGGGGATTCTCCCAACATCATCCCGCGGGTGTTCACCCAACATCATCCTGCAGGGATTCCCCCCAACATCATCCCGTGAGGGTTCCACCGACAGCATCTCGCAGGGGTTCCCCCCAACATCATCCCACGGGGATTCTCCCAACATCATCCTGCAGGGAGTCCCCCCAAAATCATCCCATGGGGGTTCACCCAACATCATCCCGCGGGTGTTCACCCAACATCATTCTGCGGGGATTCACCCCAACATCATCCCATGGGGATTCCCTCCAACATCATCCGGCGGGGATTCCCCCAACATCATCCTGCGTTATTTTAAGCGTCAGCGAGATAGCCCCGCCCTTTGCTCACCGACGGCAAAATTCTGGCCCTTATCTTTCATGTCAGCACCATCCAGCCTTCTGGACTCAATATTGAGTTCAGTAATTTCAGACCCCAACATCCCCCCTTCCCTCTGTTTTTGGACGGCAGCTGTTGGTGGTGGTTCTGCCTCTCCATTTGCGCCTCACTAGGGACATTTCTTGTTTCTTCAGTTCTCCCATTATCACGTCCTTTTGCCTTTTGCTATCATCTCTTTCCTTATTTAATCTCTCCTGCCTTCCATTCTTACCTAGAGCTTCCCTCTGGTTCTTTCCTCCAATCCCTCCTTACATCGTCTAGTTTAAACACTGTTAAACCTCTGTGCATTTCCAATTCTGATGAAGGGTCACTGACCTGAAACGTTAATTCTGTTTCTCCCTCCACAGAAGCTGCCAGACCTGCTGAGTTATTCCAGCATTTTCTGTTTTCACGTCAGAGATATTACACACTCAATTAGCCTGATAAAAAGGTACATGAAATGGAATACTTTCCACATTTACACAAAACAAGCAGTAAGTCAGAGCAAGTGCCCCTCTTGTACCTCTCCTGTGTACCCTGCAGTGTATGCACCCAGTCTGTGTGTATGTTCTGCTGTGTGTACACCATAAGGTGTATGTAGCCCATACTCTGCAGTGTGTGTATTCCACAATGTGTGTACCCTGTAACCCACCTGCCATATTCCACCAACACTGAAGGCACTGATTATGGCCCTGCTGTCTGCCAACTGTGAACTAAAGCACATTGTGCAGGAACTGACCTCTGAGGTTAATGATTGTTTATCAGGGGATGCTGTTTGACTCTTGGGTTTTTTCCAGGTCAGATAACAATTCATATTTTCCGCATTTCCCTTTTTTTTAGAGTCAGGGAGGCATAGTGTCACCAAAGCACAGCAGGAGGCCACTTGTGTCAAGCTTGTTTAACTTACACAGCCCCTAAAGGTTAATCATTACAATTGAACTTATCATCTCATCATATCAACTAGTTGGAGACACAAAGCATGTTGTAGCAGCTAATGAGCAGGAATGAGCAATGCCATTAGACTGAGAGATTCAGGCTGGTTCTGGTTCTGTGCATCATGCAATCCCCTGTGTCAGCCCTGCTTTCTGACCTGGGTTGTTGCTTTGAAGTCAGGAATCAATTCAACATACACCAGAGGCAATGTTACATTCCCGCCATGCAGCTCAGAGTGATTGGTTGAAGAGGTTTCTGTCTGTTGTCCTGTACGCATCCCAGCATTCAGACACAACGACATTGTATGCATGAACCACAATCATGAACGTCATGGTGGCCATTGAGCAGCAGGTTTTGTGATGTTTACAAGGCAATCCTCTGTCAGATTCCTTTCACAGAATGACACAGCACAGACTAAGACCATTCAGCACATTGTGTCTGTGCTGGCTCTTTGAAAGAGATGACCAATTAAACCCCCACTCCTTCTCCTTCCTGAAGAGTCCTGTAAATGTGTCCTTTTCAATTATTTATCCAATTCACTTTAGAATCTTCTTCCAGAGCCCTTTCAGGCACAACTGCACATATCACAGCTCAGTGCATTCAAAGATGGCTTTTTCCTAATTGTCTGTAACACCTGTTACTGATCCTTTTTTTTGTTTGCTCTTGTGATGTGGGTGTCGCTGGCTGGGCCAGCATTTATTGCCCATCCCTAATTGCCCTTGAGAAGGTGGTGGTGAGCTGCCTTTTTGAACCACTGTAGTCCACGTGGTATAGGTACACCCACAGTGCTGTTATGAAGGGAGTTCCAGGGTTTTGACCCAGCGACAGTGAAGGAACAGCGATATATTTGCAAGTCAGGATGTCAAGCGACTTGGAGGGGCAGTTACAGGTGGTATTTCCATGCATCTGCTGCCCTTCTCCTTTTAGGTGGTAGAGATCATTGGTTTGGAAGATGCTCCCAAAGAAGTCTTGGCAATTTGCTGCAGTGCATCTTGTAGATGGTACACACTGCTGCTACTGTGCATCGGTGGTGGAGAGAGTGAATGTTTGTGCATGTGGTGCCAATCAAGCGGCTGCTTTGTCCTGGACGGTGTCAAGCTTCTTGAGTGTTGTGGAAGCTGCACTCATCCAGGCAAGTGGGGAGTATTCCATCACACTCCTGACTTGTGCCTTGTAGATGGTGCACAGGAGGTGAGTTACTCACTGTAGAATTCCCAGCCTCTAACCTGCTCTTCACAGTATCAAAGAATCACAGAATGTTACAGTGCAGAAGGAGGCTATTCAATCCGTTGTCTTTACACCCACTTTCCGAATGAGAAATTCACCTAGTGCCATTCCCCCAGCTTCTCCCCCCAACTCTTCTTCCTTTTCAGGAAACAGTCTAATTCCCCTTTAAATGCCTGACTCCACACACTCTCAGGCAGACCGTTCCAGACCCTAATCAATTGCTGTGTGAAAAAGTTGTCCTCATGTTACTTTTGCTTCTTTTACTCATTATTTTAAATCTGTGCCCTCATGTTCTCAATCCTTTCATGAGTAGGAACAGTTTCTTTCTATCTACTCTGACCACACCCCTCATGATTTTGAATACTCCATGAAATCTCCTCTTATCCTTCTCCTCTCCAAGGAGAACAGTCCCAACCTCTCCAATCTATACTCATAACTCAAACCCACCCACAGCCCTCAAGTTCCTAATTCTTGGAACTATTCTCGTGAATCTTTTCTGTTCTTTCCCTAAATACCCTCACATCTTTCCTAACCTCCAGCACCCCACTGGACACAACACTCCAGCTGACTCTGAACTGGTGACTTAAACAATTTCAGCATCACCTCCTTACTCTTGTACTCGATGCTCCTATTAATAAAGCCCAGGATATTGGGCAGAATTTTATGATTCACAGGTGGGCGCGCACCCAATCCAAATGGGCGTAAAATCTCATGAGCTGACGTTGGGCGACCATCCTGATGTCATCGCGCACTTGTGCGATATTTCGCTTGGTGGGTGCGCCCGGCAGTTGGAAGAGTGCCCGCCAACAATTAAGCGGGCAAGTAAGCTCATTACTGGCACAATTGTAAGTGATTTTTCATGGTCTGTCCAACCTTACATTTCTGATGAAACCTCATCCAAGGGCGGAATTAAATCTCTGTTAGGAAATAAAATAGAAAGAAATATCTGGGGACTATTTTTTTTGAGGTCTGCATTTAGCTCCTTGATTGTGCTGTATGGACAGTTTTTGTAGTGTTCTTGTGCTTGCTTTTATTATTTGGAGGTCTGCAGATCCCTGAGGCAGCTGTCTGTGTTCAAGGAGCTCCGGGGAAGTGTTCCCAGCACCCATGGTGACACCGGCCCTCGCCGTCTCCCCACCCACACCCCCACCCTCCCCGCAACCCACACCTCCACCCACACTCCCACCCCCACACCCACCCAAACACCCACCCACACACCCACACACACCCCCACCCCCACCCCCACCCACAGTGCTGAGTCTTTCTCCGGGTTGGCTATGGTGAAATCGCTGTCGGGGGCCGATCATAGTCGGGGGACCATTTCTCATCCACTCCCAGGCCGGCCAATCACACACGGCCGACAAGTGCAAAGTTCAGGCCACTGTTTGCTTTATTAACTGCTCTCTCTATCTGTCTTGCCACCTTCAATGACCTATGCACATATACACCCAGGTCCCTCTTTAGAGTTGTATCTTTTTTCATATTGTCTCTCCAAGTTCATATGAAATAGGAGCACAAGCAGCTCATTCAGCCCCTCGAGCCTGCTTTGCCATTCAATAAATCATGGCTGATCTGTTTGTGTTTCGAGTAATTCATCCCCATCTACTTGGCAGGAAATCTGAAAAAGGATGGAGGGAGAAAACAGCCAATTACAGAACAATTACAGACCAATTACAGACCAATTTCAGACCAATTAGCCTAACATCAGTAGTCAGGAAAATGCTGGAGTCTATTATAAATGATGTGATAACAGGACACTTAGAAAATATCAATGGAATTAGACAGAGTCAACATGGATTTATGAAAGGGAAATCATGTTTGACAAACCTACAGGAGATTTTGAGGATGTAACTAGCAGAAAAGATAAGGGAGAACAGGATTTTCAGAAAGCTTTTGATAAAGTCCCACATAAGAGGTTAGGAAGCGGTTGGGGGTAATATATTGGCATGGATTGAGAATTGGTTAACAGACAGGAAAGAGAGTTGGGATAAATGGGTTGTATTCAGAGTGGCAGGCAGTGACTAGTGGGGTACCGCAGGGATATGTGCTTGGGCCCCAGCTATTCACAATATATATCAATGATTTGGATAAGGGAACCAAATGTAATATTTCCAAGTTTGCTGATGACACAAAACTTGGTGGGAATGTGAGTGATGAGGAGAGTGTTAAGAGACTTCAAGGTGACTTAGACAGGTTGAGTGAGTGGGCGAATACATGGCACCCCCATGTATAGTTCATCAACTTCTGAGTGAAGAAGTTTCTCCTCATCGCAGTCCAAAATGGTCTACTCCCTATCCTGAGACTGCGATTCCTTGTTCTAGACCCCCCAGCCAGAGGAAACATCATCCCTGCACCCAGTCTGTCCAGCTCTGTCAGAATTTTATACGTTTCAATGAGATCTACTCTCATTCTATATACAGTAAAATGTGGATAAGTGTGAAGGTATGCACTTTGGTAGGAAAAACAGAATGGCAGATAATTATTTAAATGGTGATAGATTGAGAAATGTTGATGTACAAAGGGACCTGGGTGTCCTTGTACACCAATCACTGAAAGCAAGTATGCAGGTGCAGCAAGCAGTTAAGAAGGCAAATGGTATGTTGGCTTTCATTGCGAGAGGACTTGAGTACAGGAGCAAGGATGTCTTACTGCAGCTGTACAGGGCCTTGGTGAGACCACACCTGGAGTATTGTGTGCAGTTCTGGTCTCCTTACCTAAGAAAGGATATACTTGCCATAGAGGGAGTGCAGCGAAGGTTCACCAGACTGATTCCTGCAATGGCAGGATTGTCGTATGAGGAGAGATTGGGCCGACTAAGCCTGTATTCACTGGAGCTTAGAAGAATGAGAGGGGATCTCATTGAAACGTATAAAATTCTGACAGGGCTGGACAGACTGGATGCAGGGATGATGTTTCCTCTGGCTGGGAGGTCTTGAATAAGGGGTCACAGTCTCAGTATGCGGGGTAGACCATTTAGGACTGAGATGAGGAGAAACCTCTTCACTCAGAGGGTGGTGAACCTGTGGAATTCTCTACCACAGAGGCTGTGGAGGCCACGTCACTGAATATATTTAAGAAGGAAATAGATAGATTTATAGATGTCGTCAAGGGATATGGAGAGAAAGCAGCAATATAGCATTGAGATAGAGGATCAGCCATGATCATATTGAATGGAGGAGCAGACTCGAAGGGCTGAATGACCTACTCCTGCTCCTATTTTCTATGTCTCAAGCCAGCCAATCTTCTATCCAGGCAAATATGTTACCCTCTACACCTTGAGCTTTATTTTCCGTAATAACCTTTGATGTGGCAACTTATCAAATGCCTTCTTGAAATCCAAGTACAGCACGTCTACAGGCTCCCCTTGATTCATTGCAAATGTTATTTCTTCAAAAAACTCCAATAAATTGGTTAAACTTGGTTTCCCTTTCACAAACCATGCTGACTCTTCCCAATTACCTTGGGTTTTTCTAAGTGTTCAGCTAAACCTTTTTAATGATTGATTCTTCACCTTTACCTTCACCACCACAGATGGCAAGATAACTGACCTATAAGCCAGGATTTTGCCCTCGTTGGGTGGGTTTGGCTGGCGCAGGCAGGAGTGTTCAGGAAGCCAACTGCTGTCCGTGATCAGGGTCGTCTCGCGATTCCACGATGGTGGGCGAGTTAAGGCCTGCCCAGCGTGAAACGCATGCTGCAGCGCTTAGCACTGCCTGCATAGAGGGGAGGAGACTGAGTGGGGAACTTCGCACATGGACCTAAGTATGTTCAGGAAAAGCTCCCTGAGGCACAGAGCTGCTTCAGGGAGAGGGAGAATTTAAGAAATAAAAATAAAGGTTTTAAAAATTTTACAAATCATGCCCCCATTCATGTGACATGTTATGAATGAATAGTAAATATTTTTATTTTATTTTTATTTGCTGTTGGAATCCTCATCCTCCCCATGGCTGAGATTTCCTAAAAAATGCAAAGGCCACTTGGCCTTTCCGCCTTCCCGTCAACTGTCAGGTTAGACAGGCAGCGAAAAATAACATTTCATGGAGACATTAATGGCTTTAATAGGCCTGTTAATTGTTGGCTGGCGTGATGCCGACTCCCATGCACGTCTAACGACTGAAATATTGTGCAAGTGCGCGATGACGTTGGGATGCTTGCCCTACGTCACCACGCATTCTTTGATGCTCGTCCTGGTCAGGCATATGCCTGCCCAACGAGGTAACAATTCTGACCATAGTTTTCTTTTTTTTTGCCTTCTTCACTTCTTGAATAGAGGTGTTTTATTTACTACTTTAGTGCTGAAGACTTGTGCTCCAGAACTTGCCGCGCCGCTAGCCAATCTGTTCCAGTACAGCTGCAACACTGGCATCTACCCGGCTATGTGGAAAATTGCCCAGGTATGTCCTGTACACAAAAAACAGGACAAATCCAACCCGGCCAATTACAGCCCCATCAGTCTACTGTCCATCATCAGTAAAGTAATGGAAGGGCTCATCAACAGTGCTATCAAGAGGCATTTACTCAGCAATAACCTGCTCACTGACGCCCAGTTTGGGTTTCGCCAGGGCCACTCAGCTCCTGACCTCATTACAGCCTTGGTTCAAACATGGACAAAAGAGCTGAACTCCCGAGGTGAGGTGAGAGTGACTGACCTTGATATCAAGGCAGCATTTGACTGAGTGTGGCATCAAGGAGCCCTGGCAAAACTGGAGTCAATGGGAATTAGGGGGAAAACTCTCTGCTGGTTGGAGTCATACCTAGCACAAAGGAAGATGGTTGTGGTTGTTGGAGGCCAGGCATCTGATCTCCGGAACATCACTGCAGGAGTTCCTCAGGGTAGAAGTGGGGATGTTCGCTGATGATTGCACAATGTTCAGCACCATTTGCAACTCCTCAGATACTGAAGCAGTCCATGTCCAAATGCAGCAAGACCTGGACACTATCCAGGCTTGGGCTGACAAGAGGCAAGTAACATTCGCACCACACAAGTGTCAGGCAATGACCAACTCCAACAGGAGAGAATCCAACCATCGGCCCTTGACATTCAATGGTATTACCATGACTGAATCCCCCACTATCAATATCCTGGGGGTTACCATTGACCAGAAACTGAACTGGACTAGCCACATAAATACTGTGGCTACAAGAGCAGGTCAGGGGCTAAGTATCATGTGGTGAGTAACTCACCTCCTGTCTCCCCAAAGCCTGTCCACCATCTACGACTGTTTAGTAATATGGAGTCACCCATTTAAAATGGAAATGAGATGAATTTTGTTCTCTCAAAGGGTCGTGAGTCTTTGGAACTCTCTTCCTCAAATGGAGGTGGAAGCAGGGTCTTTGAATATTTTTAAGGCAGAGATGGATAGATTCTTGATAAGCAAGGGGGTGATAGGTTATCAGGGTTGGTGGAATGCAGATTTGATGTTACTATCAGATCAGCCATGATCTTATTAAATGGTGGAGCGGGTTCAAGGGGCTGAATGGCCGACCCTTGCTTCTTGTTCGTATATTTGTACGTACAAGACACAAGTCAGGAGTGTGATGGAATACTCCCCACTTGCCTGGGTGAGTGCAGCTCCCACAACACTGAAGAAGCTCAACACCGTCCAGGACAAAGCAGCCCCTTGATTGCCACCACATCCATATTCACTCCCTGCATCACTGACGCACAGGAGCAGCAGTGTGTACCATCTCCAAGATGCACAGCAGAAACTCACCTCCTTCGACAGCACTTTCCAAAACCATAATCACTGCCATCTAGAAGGACAAGGGCAGCAGATAGATGGGAACACCACCACCTGGAAGTTCCCCTCCAAGTGTCTCACTTCCTGGCTTGGAAATATATCACCATTCCTTCACTGTCACTGGGTCAAAATCCATGATTATTGCCATCTCTTTATCGCAAGCACCCAATATTTCTTCTTGTACATTTTGTCCTACATTGTGATAACTGTTAGGGGGACCTGTAGACGCTATCAGTAGTGACTGCTTTCCCCTTGTATTCCTCATCTCCGCCCCAAACCGATTCTACATTCCAATCTACTGAACCAAGGTCTCCTCTAACTATTGCATCAATACAATCCTTGATTAACATTGCTACCCCTCCACCTTTATCGAGCTTCTTATTCTTCTTGACAGTCATGTACTCCTCAATGTTCAGGACCAAATTCTTGTCATCTTGCAGCCAGGGCTCTGTAATGGCTATCAGCACACATTGAAGGAAATAAATATGATCTATTGTGAAATGGAAGACATCACTGAGACATGGTTGAGGGAAGGGCAGGATTGGCAGCTCAACATTCCAGGATATAGAATCTCAAGGTGAGACAGGGGAGGGGGTAAAAGAGGAAGAGACATTGCATAATTAGTGAAGGAGTCGGTTACTGCAGTAAGGAGAGATGATATCTTGGAGGGGGCATCGAATGAAGCTTTGTGGGTAGAGCTTAGGAATAAAAATGGGGCAGCCACATTGTTAGGTGTTTATTATAGACCCCCAGATAGTCATTGGGAAATTGAGGAGCAAATATGTGCACAATTTGTGGAGGTGTGTAAAAACAATAACAATAAGGTAATTATATTAGGTGATTTCAACTTTCCCAACATTAATTGGGATAGACATAGCGTTAAGAGCTTGGATGGAGTGGATTTCATGAAATGTGTACAGGAGAACTTTTTAGGTCAATATGTAGAGGGTCCAAAAAGGGATGGTGCATTGCTGGACCTAATTCTGAGGAACGAAGCTGAACAGATGGCTGAGGTGGTGGTGGGTGAGCATTTTAGTGATAGCGACCACAAAATGGTACAATTTAAATTTGTTATGGACAAAGAAATCGAGAAATTGCAAAAAAATGTTTTGGATTGGGGGAGAGTGGATTTTAGTAAAATAAGGCAGGATCTGGCCAAGGTAGACTGGGAACAGCTACTTGTGGGGAAATCTACAGAGGAACAGTGGGGAGTGTTCAAAAAGGAAATGGGGAGGGTACAGGCTCAACATGTTCCCTCTAGGGTGATAGGAAGGAGTAACAAGCCCAGAGAACCATGGATGACCAGAGATATTCAGGTTACGATGAGACGGAAAAGAGGGGCTTTTAGCAGGTACAAGGGAAGCAAATCAGCAGAGGCATTAGTGGAGTACAGACAGTGCAAGGTGGAGCTTAAAAAAACAATTAGGAGAGCAAAGAGGGGATATGAGAATGCTCTGGCTGGTAAAAGTAGGGAAAATCCCAAAATATTCTTTAAGTATATCAATGGGAAGAGGATAACCAGGGAAAGAGTAGGGCCTATGAGGGACCAAGGGGGCAATCTATGGGTGGAGCCAGAGGACATCACTAGAGTTTTGAATGAGTACTTCACGTCTGCCTTCACCCAAGAGAATGAGAATGAAGGTAGCGAATGCAGGGAGAGAAACTGCAAGGTTCTGAAGCAAATTGATATAGTGAGTGACAAGGTATTGGAGGTGTTGACAGGCTTAAAAATTGACAGATCTCCAGGTCTGGATAATTTGTGTCCCAGACTGCTAAGGGAGGCAAGGGAGGAGATCACAGGGGCTCTGACACAAATTTTTAATTCCTCTCTGGCCACGGGGGAGGTGACAGACGACTGGAGAACAGGTAATGTGGTTCCGCTATTTAAGAAGGGTTGTAGAGATAAGCCAGGGAACTACAGGCCAATGGGTCTCTCATCAGTGGTCAGGAAACTTTTGAAGAAAGTTCTGAAGGAGAGAATCTATCTCCACTTGGAGAGGCAAGGTTTGATCAGATGCCTTTGCCAGAGGGAGGTCATGCCTAACAAATTTGATTGAATGTTTTGAGGGGGTGACCAGGTGTGTAGATGAGGGTGGTGCAGTTGATGTAATTTATATGGATTTCAGCAAAGCCTTTGACAAGGTCCCACATGGGAGGCTTATAAAGAAGGCAAATGCACATGGGATACAGGGTAATTTGATAGGGTGGATTCAAAATTGGCGTTGTTGTCAGAGGCAGAGGGTGATGACAGAATTATACTTTAGTGACTGGAAGCCAGTGTCCAGTGGCGTACCACAGGGATCTGTGCTCGGTCCCCTATTATTTGTCATTTATATAAACGACGTAGATGACTATGTGGGGGGAAGGATTAGTAAGTTTGCGGATGACACAAAGATTGGCCAGGTGGTTAACAGTGAGGTTGAGTGTCTTGGGCTACAGGAAGATATAGACGGGATGGTCAAATGGGCAGATAAGTGGCAGATGGAATTTAATCCTGAAAAGTGAGGTGATACACTTTGGAAGGAGTAATTTGACAAGGAAGTATTCAATGAACGGCATGACACTAGGAAGTTCTGAGGAACAAAGGGACTTTGGCGTGTGTGTCTCTGAAGGCAGAGGGGTACATTAGTGGGGCGGTGAAAAAGGCATATGGGACACTTGCTTTTATCAATTCAGGCATAGATTACAAAAGTAGACAGATCATGTTGGAATTGTATAGAACCTTGGTGAGGTCACAGCTGGAGTACTGTGTGCAGTTCTGGTCACCACATTATAGGAAGGATGTGATTGCACTGGAGGGGGTGCAGAGGAGATTCACCAGGATGTTGCCTGGGATGAAACATTTAAGTTATGAAGAGAAGTTGGATTGACTTGGGTTGTTTACATTGGAGCAGAGGAGACTGAGGGGCGACCTGATGGAGGTGTACAAGATTATGAGGGGCATGGACAAGGTGGATAGGGAGCAGCTGTTCCCCTTAGTTGAAGGGTCAGTCACGAGGGGGCATAAGTTCAAGGTGAGGGGCAGGAGGTTTAGGGGGGATGTGAGGAAAAACTTTTTTGACGGTCTGTAATGCGCTGCCTGGGAGGGTGGTGGAGGCGGGTTGCCTCACATCCTTTAAAAAGTACCTGGATGAGCATTTGGCATGGTCATAACATTCAAGGCAATGGGCCAAGTGCTGGTAAATGGGATTAGGTAGGTAGGTCCGGTGTTTCTCATGTGTCGGTGCAGACTGGATGGGCCGAAGGGCCTCTTCTGCACTGTGTGATTCTGTGATTTACTTTGTTATGAATAATACCGGCATTCATGTACAGAGCCTTTAGTTTAGTCTTTTTCTTATCTTTGAGACAGCTAGCCTTGTTCCTTTGTGAATTCATAGTTTTTTTTCCTCTCTGTCCCTTCCTGCCATTCTCCGATCCTCTTTTCCCCTATTATTGTTTTCCTGTCTTACCTTGTCTCTACTCTTTGATATACCACATTTTTTCACATTTGATCCTGTGTCCCCATCATTCATTTCAAAACCCTCTATACTTCCCTAGTTAGGAGGCTCGCAAGGACACCAGCCCCAGCACAGTTCAGGCTTAGACTGTCCCAACGGTACAGCCCCCACTTTCCCCAGTACTGGTGTCAGTGCCCCACAAACCAGAACCCACTTCTCTCACACCAGTCTTTGAGCCACGCATTCATCTGTCTAATTTTATTTACCCTATGCCAATTTGCACATGGCTCAGGTAGTAATCCAGATATTATAACCTTTGAAGTTCTGCTTCTTAATTTGGTGCCTAGCTCCTCATACTCTCTATGCAGAACCTCTTTCCTAGTTCTACCAATGTCATTGGTAGCTACAAGGACCACGACAACTGGATCCTCCCCCTCCCACTAAAATTTCCTCTCCAGCCCAGAGCAGATGCCCCAAACCCTGGCACTGGGCAGGCAACACAGCTGTCTGGACTCCTTCTCACAGCTCAGAGAACTGTGTCTGCCCCCTACTATCATTAGATTCCTAGTAACTCACCCCGCTTGAATGCCTTCCTGTAACATGGTGCCATGGTCAGTTAGCTCATTCACCCTGAAGCCCCTGCTGCCATCCAAACAAGCTGAGAGAACCTCAAACCTGTTGGACAAGTGCAGGGACTCACACTCCTACTCTCCTGCCCAGAATAGAAGCTGTTCAGATAATATAAACACTCACTCTCATTCTGCCACCATTTATTGTGGTTGCATTTTATTAAGACTGCAATAATCTCCCTCAAGGCCTCAATACTTGCAATTGTAAACAGACTGAAGCAGATCATCATCACTTGCTGATTTTCCCACTTATAGAGAAAATAAGAATCAAACAGTACACTGTGGCTTGATTCATATTCATGGTTCTCATCTGAGAGCAACATAGGATTAATCAGAATTTAAATTGAACATGGAAGATATCACAAAGCTGTGATTTTATTTTGCTCTGGGAATTCAGAAATGATGAACATCAAGAATAAAATTACAGGGAATGATCCGTTTTCTCAATGTGTGTTGCAATGGAAATTCTGCTGATGATTTTCAGTGAGAGAACTTTATCAAAGATGGACCAACTGCTAAAGTGCAATCTGAGTTTCAGCATAAGTGGAAGCTATCATTCCATTTATGGCAATTATCGATTCAACATGGGCTTTGGGAGGGAATAAATGGATGGATAGAGTCTGTGATAGTACTGAGTATGTATGTTTTTGCCAATCCTGCCACAGGCTCATCCATTTTTGACCAGTATCATGTTGAAGCTATTGAGAGACCCTACACCACAGCTAAGCTTGACCTCATACTCAACAAACATCCACACAGGAGCCTGGATGGTGTTGTGTAGTGGGAACCCTGGTTGATTTTCTGCTCTGTCTCCCACATGTGAACTGGGCTTCTCCACCATGACCCTGGCTGTAACCAGCAGAAACTGTTGATGGGCCTGATTTGTTTTGGTTAGTGCTGCACAGATTGAGCCACATCCACTTCCCCCACCACCTCCCCCCCTGCTATGAGCAACATTGGAAATAATTTCTCTTCTGGAGATCTTCCCTCCACAGCTTCCAACCTGATAGTCTCCCAACCTTGGAAGGCCTACGTCTACCTCCTACCCAAAATCCACAAACAGGACTGTCCTGGCAGACTGATCATGTCAGCCTGTTCCTGCCCAATGGAACTCATTTCTTGCTATCTTGAATCCATTCTCTCTCCCCTTGCCCAGTATCTTCTCACCTCCATCTGAGATCCCTCTTGATGCCCCAACCACTTCCTCTTCACCATGGATGTTCATTCCCTCTACACCTCCATCCCCCACCAGGATGGTCTGATGGCTCTCCACTTCTTCCCAGAACAGAGGCCTGAACAATCCCCATCCACCACTACTCTCCTCCATCTGGCTGAACAGGTTCTCTCACTGAACAATTTCTCCTTAAACTCCTCTCACTTCCTCCAAATAAAAGGTGTGGCTATGGGCACCCGCATGGGCCCCAGTTATGCCTGTCTCTTTATGGGGTATGTGGAACATTCCTTGTTCCAGTCCTAAGCCGGCCCCCTCCCACAACTCTTTCTCCGGTACATCGATGATTACTTCGGTGCCGCTTCATGCTCTCGTCTGGACCTGGAAAAATGTATCAATTTTGCTTCCAATTTCCACCCCTCCATCATTTTCACGTGGTCCATCACTTAACATTACAAGCCTACCGACTCCCACAGCTACCTCGACTACAGCTCCTCACACCTCGCTTCCTGTAAGGATTCCATCCCATTCTCTCAGTTCCTTCACCTCCGGCGCATCTATTCTGATGATGCTACCTTCAAAAACAGTTCCTCTGACATGTCCTCCTTCTTCCTTAACCGAGGTTTTTCACCCATGGTCGTTGACAGGGCCCTCAACCGTGTTCGGCCCATCTCCCGCGCATCCGCCCTCATGCCTTCTCCTCGCTCCCAGAAACATGATAGGGTCCCCCTTGTCCTCACTTATCACCCCACCAGCCTCCGCATTCAAAGGATCATCCTCTGCCATTTCCGCCAACTCCAGCATGATGCCACCACCAAACACATCTTCCCTTCACCCCCCCGGCGGCATTCCTTAGGGATCGTTCCCTCTGGGACACCCTGGTCCACTCCTCCATCACCCCCTACTCCTCATCCCCCACCTATGACACCTCCCCATGCCCACACAAAAGATGCAACACCTGCCCCTTCACTTCCTCTCTCCTCACCATCCAAGGGCCCAAAAACTCCTTTCAAGTGAAGCAACATTTCACTTGCATTTCCCCCAACTTAGTCTACTGCATTCATTACTCCCAATGCGGTTTCCTCTACATTGGAGAGACCAAACGCTGACTGGGTGACCGCTTTGCAGAACACCTTTAGTCTGTCTGCAAGCATGACCCAGACCTCCCTGTCGCTTGCCATTTCAACACTCACCCTGCTCTCATGCCCACATGTCTGTCCTTGGCCTGCTGTATTGTTCCAGTGAAGCTCAACGCAAACTGGAGGAACAGGACCTCATCTTCCGACTAGGCACTTTACAGCCTTCCAGACTGAATATTGAGTTCAACAACTTTAGATCATGAACTCTCTCCTCCATTCTCACCCCTTTTCTGATCCCCTTTTTTCTAATAATTATAACATGTTTTATATACATATATTTTTTCCCAACCATTTCTGTTATTATTTTTAAAATGTATTTCCATCCATCGTTTTATCTCTACCTTTTAGCCTATTTTGATCCCTTCCCCCCACCCCACTCCCACTAGGGCTATCTGTCACTTGCTCATCCTGCTTTCTACCCTTAATATCACCACTAGCAAATCCTTTAGCTAATATCACCACCGTCAACACCACTTTGACCTTTGGCAATCTCTCCTTTGCCTCCACCTGTCACTGTCCCCCCATCCAGCTCCACCTGTCCCACCCACACCCACCCCCCAACAGCTTATATTTCACCACATTTCTATTTTTCTTTACCTCTGATGAAGAGTCATTCAGACTCGAAATATTAACTGTTCCTCTCCACAGATGCTGTCAGACCTGCTGAGTTTTTCCAGCAATTTTTGTTTTTTTTATTGGAACTAACTTGTCCCTTTATAACATGTGGAATTATATAGTGAACACAAAGAAAGTGTGAGAATTAAGCACCTAACATGAGCACCAGGCAATGCAAACACAAATAAAGGATCCACACCAGTCCTTCACAAAAACCCTATTGAACTCAAACTGTTAACTCTGTTTCTCTCTCCACAGATGCTGCCAGACCTGCTGAGCTTTTCCAGCATTTTCTGTTTTAATTTTATTTTGGAGGATCCACATTTCTGTTTCATGCTTTAATTGCTTCCTTGCAGGATCTTCTGAAGGACACAATGATCCAGCTGTTACCTGTGATAACTAATGCAGACAATGAGGCTGTAAAAGTGGATGCTTCCAAATTTGAGACTCCAGTAGAAAACAAGCCCCCAATGGAATTCCAGCATCATCAGTTGGGAATGAGAATGCGGAAAAACTGCAAGAGCTTCTTTTGGAAAACCTATACATCATGCTAAGCAACTGTACATGACTGTGCCCCAGTGAGCCCTTCCCTCTGCACCCCATAGTACTGCAGTGTACCTTATTGACCCCCTACCAGTGTACCACACTGCAGTAACACAGTGTGCCACTGTGCTGCAGTGCACTACATTGAATTGTTCCCAATTTACCCCACTGCACCACACTGATCCCTTCCCACTGTACCCCATCATATTGCAGTGTATCCCACGGAATCCTTCCCACTGTATCCCTGAGAATCTGACAATAGTTGTAATTAATCTGCATTATAAATGAATCTTTAGTTCTGCTGTATAAGTTTGAACACATCCATGATCCTTTGTTTTGCATTCATACTCAAGGAGCTTGTATTACACTGCAAGAAAAATGCAATAAAAATGGTTTCACATTTGAAGCTTATGCCACTATTTATATCTCGTTTAAATACTTTAATATGTTTCTAATAACCTGCTATAAATGAGTGGTCCTGTGAATCCATGGAATGTGACTTTCCTGCTCATTCTGGGATTTTACAGGTAAATAAACCCTGTGATGACAAGTCTGTACAGTACTGAGGGAAAGTTCCATTGTCAGAGGGGTCATCTTTCTGATAGAATCAAAGAATCACACAGTGCAGAAGAGGCCCTTCAGCCCATCGAGTCTGCACCGACACGTGAGAAACACCTGACCTACCTACCTAATCCCATTTACCAGCACTTGGCCCATAGCCTTGAATGTTATGATGTGCCAAGTGCTCATCCAGGTACTTTTTAAAAGATGTGAGGCAACCCACCTCCACCACCCTCCCAGGCAGCGCATTCCAGACCGTCACCACCCTCTGGGTAAAAAAGTTTTACCTCACATCCCCCCTAAACCTCCTGCCCCTCACCTTGAACCTATGCCCCCTTGTGACTAACCCTTCAACTAAGGGGAGCAGCTGTTCCCTATCCACCCTGTCCATGCCCCTCATAATCTTGTACACCTCGATCAGGTCACCCCTCAGTCTTCTCTGCCCCAACGAAAACAACCCAAGTCTATCCAACCTCTCTTCATAACTTAAATGTTTCATCCCAGGCAACATCCTGGCGAATCTCCTCTACACCCCCTCCAGTGCAATCACATCCTTCCTATAATGTGGTGACTAAAACTGCACACAGTACTCCAGCTGTGAACTCACCAAGGTTCTATGCAGCTCCAACATGACCTCCATACTTTTGTAATCTATGCCTCGATTGATAAAGGCAAGTGTCCCATATGCCTTTTTCACCACCCCACTAACGTGCCCCTTTGCCTTCAGAGATCTATGGACACAAACGCCAAGTTCCCTTTGTTTCTCAGAACTTCCCAGTGTCATGCCATTCATTGAATACTTCTTTGTCAAATTACTCCTTCCAAAGTGCATCACCTCACACTTTTCAGGGTTAAATTCCATCTACCACCTATCTGCCCATTTGACCATCCTGTCTATGTCTTCCTATAGCCCAAGATACTCAACCTTACTGTTAACCACCCGGCCAATCTTTATGTCATCCACAAACTTACTAACCCTACCCCTCATATAGTCATCTATGTTGTTTATATAAATGATGAATAATAGGGGACCCAGCACAGATCCCTGTGGTACGCCACTGGACACTGGCTTCCAGTCACAAAAGCAGCCTTCTGACATCACCCTCTGTCTCTTACAACTAAGCCAATTTTGAATCCACCTTATCAAATTACCCTGTATCCCACGAGTATTTGCCTTCTTTATAAGCCTTCCATGTGGGACCTTGTCAAAGGCTTTGCTGAAATCCATATAAATTACATCAACTGCACTCCCCTCATCTACACACATGGTCACCTCCTCAAAAAATTCAATCAAATTTGTTAGGCATGACCTCCCTCTGACAAAACCACGCTGACTATCCCTGATCAAACCTTGCCTCTCCAAGTGGAGATAGCTTCTCTCTTTGAGAATTTTCTCCAATAATTTCCCTACCACTGACATGAGACTCACTGGTCTGTAGTTCCCTGGCTTATCTCTACAACCGTTCTTAAATAGCAGAACCACATTTGCTATTCTCCAGTCCTCTGGCACTTCCGGACCTGGAGATTTGTTCACATTTAAGCCTGCCAACACCTCCAATACCTTGTTACTCCCTACATAAATTTGCTTAAGAACTTCACAGTGTCTCTCCCCGAGTTCAATACCTTCATCCTCATTCTCTTGGTTGAAGATGGATGTGAACTATTTGTTCAACACTCTAGTGATGTCCTCTGGCTCCATCCATAGATTACCCCCTTGGTCCCTAATAGACCCTACTCTTTCCCTGGTTATCCTCTTCCCATTAATATACTTATAGAATGTCTTGAGATTTTCCCTACTTTTACCAGCCAGAGCTTTCTCATATCCCCTCTTTGCTCTCCTAATTGCTTTCTTAATCTCCACCATGCAGTTTCTGTACTCCACTAGTGCCTCCTCTGATTTGCTTCCCTTGTACCTGCTAAAAGACCCTCTTTTCCTTCTCATTGTAACCTGAATATCTCTGGTCGTCCATGGTTCTCTGGGCTTGTTACTCCTTCCTATCACCCTGGAGGGAACATTTTGAGCCTGTACGCTCCCCATTTCCTTTTTGAAAATCCCTCACTGTTCCTCTGTATATTTCCCCACAGGTAGCTGTTCCCATTCTACCTTGGCCAGATCCTGCCTTATTTTACTAAAATCCGCTCTCCTCTAATCCAAAACATTTTTTTGCAACTTGTTGATTTCTTTGTCCATAACAAACTTAAACTGTACCATGTTGTGGTCACTATCACTGAAATGCTCCCCCACCACCACCTCAGCCACCTGTTCGGCTTTATTCCCCAGAATTAGGTCCAGCAATGCACCGTCTCTTGTTGGACCCTCTACATACTGACCTAAGAAGTTCTTCTGTACACATTTCAAGAAATCCACTCCATCCGAGCCCTTAACATATGTCTATCCCAATTAAGGTTGGGAAAGTTGAAATCTCCTAATATAATTACCCTATTGTTGTTGTTTTTACACACCTCCACAAATTGTGCACATATTTGCTCCTCAATTTCCCACTGACAATAATAAACACCTAACAATGTGGCTGCCCTTTTTTTATTCCTAAGCTCTACCAACAAAGCTTCATTCGATGCCCCCTCCAAGATATCATCTCTCCTTACTGCAGTAACTGACTCCTTAATTAATAATGCAATGGCTCCTCCTCTTTTACCCCTTCCCCTGTCCCACCTGAAGATTCAATATCCCGGAATGTTGAGCTGCCAATCCTGCCCTTCCCTCAACCACCTCTTAGTGATGGCTACTATATCACAATTCCACGTGTCAATCCTCACCCTTAACTCATCCGTTTTACCTGTAATACTCCTGGCATTAAAGTAGAGGCCATCCAGCCTTGCCTTACTCCCTTAAAACTAAATGCAGTTGTACTCCCTCAAACTTGATTGTTTTACTGTATTATGATGTGTCCCTATTCTGTTATCATCCTGTGTCCCCTCCCCCTGCTGAATTAGTTTAAACTCCTCCCAACAGCACTAGCAAACCCGCCCGCAAGGATGTTAGTCCCACTCTGATTCAGATGTAGACCGTCCAGCTTGTACAGGTCCCACTTTCCCCAGAAACGGTCCCAGTGATCCAGGAATCTAAAACCCTCTCTCCTGCACCAACTCTTAAGCCATGTATTCATCTGCTCTATTCTCCTATTTCCGAGCTCGCTCGCACGTGGCACTGGGTGTAATACAGAGATTACAACCCGAGAGGTCTTGCTTTTTAGTTGACTGCCTAACTCCCTGAATTCTTGATGCAAGACCTCATCCCTCTTTCCACCTATGTCATTGCTACAGACATGTACCTTAACCTCTGTCTTATCACGTTCCTCCTTCAGGATCCCCTGCAGCCATTCAGTGACATACCCGGCCCTGGCACCAAGAAGGCAACACACCATCCTGGAGTCACACTGACGGCCACAATAACACCTATCTGTTCCCCTGACTATAGAATCCCCTATTACTATTGCTCCTCCTCCCCTCCTGTACAGACAGGCTGCTTGTGGTGCTAGAAGCTTGGCTCCGTCCACACTCCCTGGATGAACCAGTGCCCTCATCAGCCTCCAAAATGGAATACCAATTTGCAAGCGGGACCTCAGTGGACTCCTGAACTACCTGCCTGTTTCTCTTGGGCTGCCTGGTTGTCACCCATCCCCTTCCTTTCTCAAGTCCCTTCATCTGCGGTGTGACCACCTCTCTAAACGTGCTATCCACAATGTTCTCAGACTCGTGGTTGCTCCAGTGTCCCCAGCTGCTGTTCCACCTCTAAAACCTGTGCTTCCAGGAGCTGCAGCTGGGCACAATTCCTGTACACATGCTGATCCCGGGCACTGGAAATGTCCCCGGCTTCTCACATGGAGCACGAGGAGCACACCACGGCTTTGAGCTCTCCTGCCATGACTTATCCCTTTAAATTAAACCTTTTAAATCAATTACTCTAGGGCCCTTCTTTCCTGATCCTCGTGTCTACAGAATACACAAACTATAAACCACAAAAAGACCTTAAACTAAAGGGATACAAGTATTCAATACTGACTTGATCTTACCCATTACTTACCAGTCATTCCTTTCCCTTGTAGCCTCCACTGCTGCAGCAGGGCAAGTCTACTCTATGCAGATTTAAGAAGTTGGATAGCGAACAAAAAATGCAAGGAAACCTCTTCCCCTCTGCACCAAATCCCCACTGTGCATCAAATTGCCAATACCCACACTCACTCTGGCTGTGCCTCACTCAGGATGAGCTCTGCCCCCTGTTTGTGTGCAAGTACACTGTGAGCCAGCCTCAGTTCAGCTGAGCATGGAAGCTTCACATTACCAGTTGAAGAAGAGCAGAAAGTTTTCCTCATGTCCTGCAGTCAGTAAACCTCCCTCAGCTAACATGGGCAAGAACAGATTAACTCATTCATTCATTTGCTGCTTGTGGGATCAAGCTGTGTGAAATTTGGTTGTTGACTCACCTACATTATAAGGATTGAATTTCAAAAGCACTTAATTGGCTGTGCTATTTTAGGACAGCTTAAGGCTATGTCAATGTGTCTGGTAAATGTTTAGGGCTTGATTTTAACTTTCTGGTGTGTGGGAATATGACCTGTCTTTTCACAACCCCAGACTGGCTGTCCTGTATAAACCAATGCAATGTGAATACTCAATCATTATGTTTTCAATTATGAATTCTTACCATTGCTAATATTAGATTCACTAGCTAAAATGAATAACTGTTTTATAGCTGCCAATTTATGCACCTCTTTTTGCTTTAAAAAAGTGGTATATTGACTTTCTCTGTCTCATATTTAATGAGGATTGAAAGTTTTGACTAGATTGGAGCAAAACTAGAGGCCATCAATAGGAGATAGTCACCAAGAAATCCAATAGGGAATTCAGAGAAAAATTCTTCCCCTACAGAGTGGTAAGAATGTGAAACTTGCTACCACAGGGAGTGCTTCAGGCGAATAGTAGAAACATTTGAGGGGAAGCTGGATAAATATATGTGAGCAAAGAGAATGGAAAGTTATGTAAATACAGGAAAAACAATAACAGAGTCCCAGATTCACAGATTTGTTATGGTGCAGAAGGAGGCCATTCAGCCCATCGTGTCTGCAACAGCTCCCCAAATGAGCATTATGACCAAGTGCAAATCTCCTGCCTTTTCCCTATAACACTGAACATTGTTACTATTTAAATAATCATCTAATGTCCTCGTGAATGCCTCAATTGAACGTGCCTCCACCACACTTCCATGCAGTGCATTCCAAACTCTAATTACTTGCATTTGCTTCTTTTGCAAAACACTTTAAAACTGTGCTGTCTCATTCTTGATCCATTTACGAGTGGGAACAACTTCTCCCTTTCTACTCTGTCCAGACCCCTCATGATTTTGAAAACTTCTATCAAGTCTCCTCTCAGCCTTCTCCTCTCCAAGGAAAACAGCCCCAACTTCTCCAATCTTTCCTCATAAGTGAAGTGGCTCATCCCTGGAACCATTCTCGCAAACCTCTTCTATACTTTCTCCAATGTATTCACATCCTTCCTATAGTGTGGCACCCAGAACTGTACACAATACTCCAGCTGAGATCTAATCAGTGTCTTATATAAGTTTCATCATAACCTCCCTGCCCTAGTACTCTATGCCCCTATTAATGAAGCCTAGAATACTGTATGCTTTAGAAACAGCTCTCTCTACCTGTCCTGCCACCTTTACTGAATAATGTGCATATACACCCAGGTCTCTCTGCTCCTGCAAACCCTTTAGCATCCTTTACTTTATACTGTCTCTCTATATTCTTTGTACCAACGTGTATCACCTCACACTTCTCTGCATTGAACTTCATCTGCCCCCTATCTGCCCACTCCACCAATGTGTCAATGTTCTTTTGAAGTTCTACACTGTCCTCCTCACAGTTTACAATTCTTCAAAGTTTTGCGTCATCCGCAAACTTTGAAATTGTCCCTTGCACTCCTAGATTTAGATTATCTATATATATCAGGGAGAACAATGCTTGACAAAAACAGAATTACCTGGAAAAACTCAGCAGGTCTGGCAGCATCGGCGGAGAAGAAAAGAGTTGACGTTTCGAGTCCTCATGACCCTTCGACAGAACTTCGAAACGTCAACTCTTTTCTTCTCCGCCGATGCTGCCAGACCTGCTGAGTTTTTCCAGGTAATTCTGTTTTTGTTTTGGATTTCCAGCATCCGCAGTTTTTTTGTTTTTATCTTTTAGAACAATGCTTGATCTTTGCAGATGAGGATAGTTTTTGTTTTCTATTTGCATTCCTATTTGCCTTTGAACTGAGTGTCTTGCTAGGCCATTTCAGAGGGCAGTTAAAAGTCAACCACATTGCTGTGGGCCTGGAGTCACATGTAGGCCAGACAAGTTATTTTTGGCAGATTTCAGTGGACATTAGGGAACCAGTGGGTTTTTACAGCAATTGAGGGCAGAAAGTTTAACTCCAGTTGTATTAACTGAACTTAAATTCCATGAGTTATCATGGTAGGATTTGAACCCATGATCCCAGGACATTAGTCTGGTTCTCTAGCTGACTAGTGCAATGACATTACCACTCCACCACCATCTCCCCAGGTGTATGCCAACAATGGCAAAAAGTATGGGAACCGAAACTGAGTCTTCTTGGATGATGAGGGAGATCGAGAATATGATGAAACAAAGGAGAGGCTGGAAGATGTATGTCAGGTGAGTTCTTCAAGTGAGAACCATGTCAAACACAATAAGTTGAGAGGACACGTGAAGGGGAAATTAAGACTGGCAAAGAGAGAACATGAGAACAGAATGGCAGTTGGCATTAAAGGAAGCCCAAAAATCCTTTACTGGCATTTAAATAGTAAGCAGCTAGGGATGGGTGCTATGAGGGACAAAGAAGGTGATATATGCTGACATGTGCAGGGCAACATGAGAACTGGAAAGACGGAGTGTAGACTACGATAGAGTGAGATGTAGACAGACTATGTCATTGGGAATTTGGTTCAGCTGGGAATTTGGTGCAGAGGAGCAAAGAGGATCTCATTTTCTATTTCTCTTTCAGCCTCCAGTAGTTTGTGAGTTTTCTTCCTTTGTCTCTGAGTTCGGTGAATACAACTTTCTGTTAATTTACCTGTGTAAATTATCAACTAATTGATCAATTAAATAAATAAGGTTGGACAGGAATGGCAGGGTTGCTGGTGTGTGCCATGACTGCAACATGTGGGAATCTGAGAAATGCACTGGAATCCCGGACAACCAGATCTGCAGTAAGTGTCTGTAACTTAGGCAACTTTGATCTCTTGAGTTGTTGAGCTGGAGTCTGAGTTGAGCACAATGTGGGACATCAGGGAAAGAGAGAGTTACCTGGACACTGTTCTAGATGGCAGTCACATCCCTTAGGTTAGGCTGAACTTTTGTAATTTTCAATGAGGTCACCTTTCATTCTTCAAAAGGCTAGCGAATACAGGCCCAGTTTTCTCAATCTCTCCTCATAAGACAATCTCGCCGTCTGAGGGCTTAATCTGGTGAAACACCCTTGCATTCCCTCCATAAAGACAAATGACTTAGATAAAGACGAAAACTATACACAATACTTCAAGTGTAGTCTCACCAAGGCTCTATACAACTGCAGCAAGACATCTTTACTCCTGTAAGGTAGGCACGTAAGGCAGATAGGTAGATTTTTGAAATATCAGGGAGCTGAGGGCTATGAGGAGCTGGCACAAAAGAGGAGCTGAGGCTTGGGGCAGATCAGCAATGATCTTATTGAATGATGGGGCAGGCTTGAGAGGCTGAATGGCCTACTCCTGCTCCTATTTCTTATGTTCTTATGTACTCAAATCCCCTTGCGATGAAAGCCAACATTCCATCTGCATTCCTAATTGCTTGCAGCACCTGCAGGTTAGCTTTTAGTGACTCATGAACAAGGACACCCAGGTCCCTTTGGACACCAACACTTCCCAACTTCTCACCATTTAAGAAATGCTCTGGGCTGAATTCTTCACTGAGCAGGTGGGCACGTGTCCAACTTACTTGAGCATAAAATGACGCACGATGAAACGGGGAAGGTCTCGACATCATCGCGCACTCGCACAATATTTCGGTTGGCGGGTGCATGCGGGAGTTGGCAGAGCACCTGCCGATGATCAACAGGTCCATTAAGGCCATTAAAATATTAATTGAACTCAATTTATCACGGTCCATCCAAGCTTATGGTTGGCGGGCAGGTGGATGGGCCAGGCGGCCTTTGGATTTTTAATGAAACCTCATCCACGGGTGGGATGAGGCTTCCAACAGGAATTCAAATTTTTTCAAATGTTGAAATGTAATTTATAACATGTCCCTGCTGATGTGACAGAGTGACATGAGAGCACATGTTTTTAGCACTCGTAAAATTTTTGGTTTTTATTATAAAATTCTTCAGTTCCCTGAGGCAACACTGAGCTTCAGGGAGCTTTCAATGTGCGGACCCATGTGTATGTGCAAACTTCTGTGTTCGCCCTCCTCCCAGCCCCTCCATGACAGTGCTCAGTGTTGTAGCGCGTAGTTCATGTTGGCTGGCTGTTGATTGGCCAGCCAGCGTGGAATCGATTGTGGGGCCTGATCGTAGGCCATGGGTCAGCTTCGCGATCACTCCTGGGCCCACCTCCCGCGCCCACCCGTCGAGGTAAAATTCCTGCCCTCTGTCTTTCTATCAAAGTGGATAACTTCACACTTATTCACATATTCAATCTGCCGTATTCTCGCCCATTCGCTTAGCCTGTCTAAGTCCACCTGAAGCCTCCTTGCATCCTCCTCACAGCTCACATTCCTGCCCAGTTTTGTGTCATCAGCAAATTTAGAAAAATTACAATTGGTCCTGTCATAAATGGTTTAATCACAAAAAATGGTTCATCTTCAAGAACTAAGAAAATTTTGGAAGAATTTGTGCTTTTGAAAAAAAAACTGTCCCTTAAAGGGTTAATGTGGTGGCTGCTGTTCCTGGAAAAGACAGCATTTTACAGGAAAAGATAATTAAGCAGCTTGAAAGAAGCTGGAAATCTCTTGACCCCAGTGACCTGTTTACAAAAGGGTCACATGGTGGTTTATGGCTTTGAAAGAAAACCATACCTGGTGTTTTATAGCTGGCTTTGGTTTTACTTTGGAGGAGCCAAAGAACATCATCTGCTTGAGTAGTAGACTCACCAGCTCCTGAAGATCCAGACCCAGTCCCAAAGCAGAGAGCGAATGGAAGTTGCCCCAAAATCGCTCAACATTCTGAAATTTACTGATTGCAAGTTTTCCTCGAGTTCACTGAAAAGTAATGCAAGAGCCATTGATTATTTCCCAGGCTAGTGCTGAGAAATCAACCATATAAACCAGATACCACTTCAAAGACTCCATCTTCTACCCTTTTCCCTGAACAATTCGTTATTAACCTTTTGGCAGAATTCCTCTATTTATTTTTTTTTTGGCATGTGTGCTTGAGCGAGTTAAGCTTTTGGGAACAGTAATTATCGTAATTTCATATTTCATACTGTATGTTAATAAGCTTAACATTTTGTTAGGAAATAGAGACACTTTAAGTAAGTTATATTTGTATTTGTGAGTGTTAGGAATAGGTTTTAGCCTTAACATTTAAGTTTGATTTGTATTTCTGTATCTCTGTGTTAAGAAAAGGTGAAGTTGAGTTTTAGTTTCGCTTTAAAAGGTGCCTGCATTTCTAATGAAAGTTTACAACTATAAGAGAAGTTAAGCAAGCACATGAATTGAAAAACTGGGCTATTGCCTAGCAACAGGGGTGCAGGTTCAGCTCCCCTCCCCCCTCCCAGGTACACACAGAAGAAACTAGAAACAGCAGTTTTTAAGTTCAGTTTTGAAAACACTTGCCAGGCAGAAGCAGCCTAAGAGATAGCCAGACCCAAGCTAAAGACGAAAGTCCCCAAGAATCCAGGGGAGTGGAACAGGAGAAAATCCCAAGCAGACATTCTGGACAAAGTAAGGACAGAAGCCTAGAAAAAGTCCTGTTAAATGAAGTTGAGTGAGGAGCAGAGAGGAAGACTCCAAGCTTCAAGCTTAAAGCTCTAAGCTGCATGAAGCAGAGTGAGGCTTGTGAGAAGTCAGAAGGTTCAAAGAGACAGCTAATGGTCTCTAATTTTTTGCTATGGGCATGTGACACAGCGGTGTACTGTTGACAGCTGAGTCAGAGCCAGAGAGTTTGTGGAAGAAAGCTTGAATGTATGTGGTGACCCAGGGGAGAGGAGCATCAGAAGGAGAATTCAAAAACCTAGAGGTGAACCTTTTTGGAGGGCATCTGAGAGAGAGCATTGGTTCCAAGTTGAGTTCTTGGAAAGTGGAGATTGGAAAACCTCATGTGAAAGGTGTAGTTCAGGGAGACTAGTTGGCTCATGGTACAACAAGTGTCTGGGGTGGGGAGTGGGGGAGTTGAGGAGAAATCCATAGCATCCGTTTGAGGTGGCATCAGTCACTTGGTTTCAGGGTGTGGTGCGTCTGACCACAGGTCACCTATTGATTTACATGAACTGTATACTTACTGTGAGCATTAGAGTATAAGATAGCACTTGTAACTTGTGTCACCCTTAAAAATCTGTATATACCTGTAAAGGTATAGTTGCGGGTGAAGGAGTATTGTAATATAGTTCATACTTTCTTGTTCAATAAATGTTTTATGCTCTTGGTAAAAGTTCATCAGCTGACTCCTGTGACTCTGTTCAGTAACCACTCTCCACGTATCTAAACAAACAAACAAAAGTGAGGATCTATCAAGCTGGGTTCCACTCTGGGATCAGGCTTGTCCAGGGATAACCTCAGCTGGGGTTCATAGCACTTTCTACTTGACAAGTCTGATTTCATGATAATAATAACTAATAATTTTTTTGTTTATTGAAGAAACCTGGGCATAGAGTAGTCATCCTGAGATTCATAGGTAAAGCACATATTTAGCCATTTAACTATGGAGAAATCATTGAAATATATGTTGTGATCCAAGGAGTAGTAGAACTAGAGATGGACTGTGCACTCCTCACATCTCAGTCATAAAATATTACTCATGGCTCGTCCAGGATTTAACCTAAAATGAAAATGTCTAATTGGCAATGGATAAAAGGGTAAAAAGTAACAGTCAGGTTTCTTCTGCATTATATTTACTTTAGCTGAACAGCTACTTTTGATGTGTGAGTTTTTGAAGCAGCCTGGGTTAAATTATGATTCTTTCATGATATTAACCATTGTACAATTGACAAGTCTAGTGGAAGTATAACAAATAGAATTTAAAGAGAGAGAGAGCTAAGAAAACAGAGCTTCAAAAATTAGTGGGAATTAGGGAAATAATCCTCCTGGAGGAATTTAAAAATTCACACCCTCCACTAATAAGTTCCATGTAGAGAATTAGGTTTCAACAGCTAGTCCTAAGCCCTTGCCGATGAAACATTTTCTGTGATTCATGTGTTCATAACAATATCCCAACTTTGTATTGGGTGAAGCTGGGGTGTGACCTAATGCCTGGGATGCTATCAAGCCCATGGCTTGCCTGTAGGCAGAATTGACTTACTCCTTGGAAATGACCTGGCTGGAATGAAAGTAATCACTTCTCCAGTAATTACGGAAAGACTGAACAAGGTCAAGGAGACAGAGCTGTTGCAGGAAAAGGTTCCAGAAATGTTTCCTTCTTGTATAGTGACCTGAGCAATGTCTAAACAAGTTCCAGCCTCTGAGGTAAAACTGGCTCTGCAACAGATATTTGGCTATCTGAAACTCTCTTTGATGATTTGGATAATCTGAAGGAAACGTTTAATACGTCTCCTCTGGTTGAGGCTCAGCAAGCCAATCCAGAGTTAGTGAAAGTGGCAAAATCACCTCAAACTGTAGTTGAAGTAGAAGAGACCCTGAAATGCTACGAGGGCCTTTTTCTGTGCTGTAGACCTCTATGACTCTATGATTCTATATTAAAAATGGTGAGGAGGTAGAGAGCTGCTCACAGACCCGTTGATGAAGAATGGACTGTGGTTCATCAGGTAGTGGTACCACCCAAATATCATCAGGAAATATTAAGAGTAGTTCATGGAATTCTTATGGCAGGACATGCAGGAATCTGAAAGAACCAAGTGTCATGAGGCTTTTAATGTACATTATATTATTGGAAAATATTTTTCTTTTAAAATAGAGGTTTAGTCTGTGGGTGTCTTAATTGGATTAAAGTCAGCTAGTCTGGGTGCTTCAATATGTACTAGTTTTGAGATGTAAGAGAGGTGGAGTGCATTTGCAGTTTTTGAATATAGCATTTAAGAAGGCAAGTGAAATCTGGCACCTAGCTAGTAGAGACCAAGCAATATGTTTATAATTACTGATAAAATTGGTACTATGAAAGGGGTTTTATTGTTAGAAGAGGCTGGTGATACAATGAGAATTTACATTCAATGAGATATGCTAGGTATATCAGAGGACAGTTTTTGTGTGTGCAGGACAGAGGCAATGTAAAATCAAGGTAGCTGTAACCCTACAACTGTCTCCATAGGAATCAAAGTGAGAGGAACCTCATTTTGAATTCATAAGGTACAAATGCTTTGCCTGGTGTCTGGTTAAGTCAATGGGTTGCTGTTGCCTTAATGGAGATGAGTTTGGAAATTTGTTAAAAGTTATGATAGTAGTAATTTGTAGCCATGTGCATATATGTAACTTGTGTATATTAATAAAATGCTTCATTTAGTTTAATATAAAAGCTCTCGAGAACAGATGGTCTGATTCCTGAATTTAGAGTTGCATCTCAAACATGTCACTTAAAAATATAGGTTGGACAGTTGTTTAAAGTTTCCTTCTGGGGTTTTTAAATAACTCCACTTTAATGAAAGGCTGTCTCATAACACCAAGCATGTATAAGTTGGCATTTTTACTGGCCAGGTCTTCACAAGGATGTGGTACAGGTTTGTAAAACATGTCATACAATGCCAGATTGTGGGAAAACCACATTCTGCAATCAAACCGGCACCGTTAATTCCCCATGTCAGTTTTTGGAGAACCATTTAGTCGGGTGTTGGTAGACTGTGTGGGACCTTAACCAAAAACAAAAGCAGGACACCAATATATACTCACTATTTTGGATATGACTACTTGTTTTCCAGAAGCCATTCCCTTGAGAACAACTTCTGTCAAGGTAGTGGTAGAGAAGTTAACCCAATTCTTCACTCGATAGGGATTACCAATTGAGGTCCAGTCAGAATAAAGTTACAATGTCATGTCTAACATTTTTCACGATGTTATGGTTAGGCTGGGGATAAAACAGCTAAAGCCTTCAGCATACCACCCAAAAACTCATTGAGCTTTAGAACGATACCATCAGACCCTCCAAAACGATTATTAGCGCATTCTGACAAGACTCTCCCCATGATCGGAACAAGGGGTTAGAATTTCTTTTGTTTGCCACTAGCAAAGTACCTAAAGGGTCTACCAGTTTTAGTCCTTTTGAGTTAGTGTATGGCCATGGGATGAGAGGTCCTCTAAAGAAAAGTACTGAGAACAGAGGCATAGACATTCCAATGGTAGATTATGTATCTGGATTCAAGGAGCAGCTCGCAAGTGCCTGAAATGTGGCTGAGGAACACCTTAAAGCTTTCCTAACAACCATGAAGAAATGAGCAGGCAAACATGCCAAGACCAGAACCTTTCAACCAGGGGATGATGTGTTAGTGTTACTGCCTTTACAGAGCAAACTGCTGAAAGCACAGATCATTGGCCCAGATAAAGTAGACAAAAGGATTCACTTTTGTTCTCTTTAAATTCATTTTATGGGATGTGGGCTTCACTGGCTGGGCCAGCATTTATTGCCCATCACTAGTTGCCCTTGAGAAGGTGGTGGTGAGCTGCATTTTGAACTGCTGCAATCCATGTGGCGTAGGTACACCCACAGTGCTGTTAGGGAGGGAGTTCCAGGATTTTGACCCAGTGACAGTGAAGGAACAGCGATATAGTTCCAAGTCAGGATGGTAAGTGACTTGGAGTGGAATCCCAGGTGGTGGTGTTCCCATCTATCTGCTGTCCTTGCCAAAATGGATGGTAATGGCCTTGGGTTTGGAAGGTGCTGTCGAAGGAACCTGGGTGAATTCCTGCTGTGCATCTTGTAGATGGTACACACTGCTGCTACTGTGAGTCGGTGATGGAGGGAGTGAATATTTGTGGATGTGGTGCCAATCAAGCGGGGCTGCTTTGTCCTGGACAGTGTCAAGCTTCTTGAGTGTTGTGGGAGTTGCACTCATCCAGTCAAGTGGAGAGTATTCCATCACATTCCTGACTTGTGCCTTGTTGATGGTGGACAGGATTTGGGGAGTCAGGAGGTGAGTTACTCATCGCATGATTCCTAGCCTATGACCTGTTCTTGTAGCCACAGTATTTATATGGCTAATCCAGTTCACTTTCTGGTCAATGGTAACCCCCAGGATGTTGTTGGTAATGCCATTGAACATCAAGGGGCAATGGTTGGATTCTCTCTTTTTGGAGATGTTCATTGCCTGACACTTGTGTGTTGCGAATGTTACTTGCCACTTGTCAGCCCAAGCCTGGATATTGTACAGGTTTTGCTGCATTTGGACATGGACTGCTTCAGTTGGTACAGTTAATTATTTGATTAGCACCCGAGATTGCAGGAAAGAGAATCGGCAATGTCACATCAATGTGTTGAAGCAATATCACGGCTGGGAGGAGGATGGGCAAGCACAGGTATGTTCGGTTGTGAGGACAATGGAGGATGAAAGAGGTAGTGAAGATGAGGCAGAGGGAGGCCTAGATAGTTCTCAAATTGAACCTCCATCTATGCGGTTAGCTAACACTGAGGTAGATTGGACATCGCTGGCTAGGCCAGCATTTTCTGCCTATCTCTAATTGCCCTTGTTCTGAGAGCATTTAGGAGTCAACCACATTGCTGTGGGTCTGAAGTCAAATTTAGGCTAGCCCAGGTAATGTACAATCTTAGCCATAGATAATGTGGATGCAGGAGAATCCCTTCCTTTAACACAGCATCCTTATCACTTAGGGCCAGAGAAACAGGCTCAGGTGAAAACAGAGATACAGTACATGTTATAAAATCACCTCATTGAACCCAGCCAAAGCAGCTGGTGTTCTCCTGTTGTGTTAGTCTCTAAACCAGCTGGCTCGATCAGATTCTGTCTGGATTACAGAAAGGCCAATGCAGGAACAAAAGCAGATTCTGACCCAGTTCCTGGCTTGGAAGACTGTGCTGACAGAATTGGCAGTGCCATGTTTCTTACCAAAATAGATTTGTTAAAGGGATATTGGCAGGTTCCTTTAATGCCCCAAGCTAAAGAACTAACAACCTTTGTCACACCACATGGTCTTTTCCAATGCCGAGTGATACCATTCTGGCTAAAAATGCCCCAGCAACTTTACAGAAATTAATGAACCAAGTGGTGGCTGGTGTTCCTAAGTGTGTGGTTTATATTGATGATGTACTGACATAGAGTGATAGGGGAGATGGTGGTGTAGTGGTAATGGAACTGGACTAGTAATCTGAAGGCTCAGACTAATGCCCTGAGGGCACATGTTCAAATCCCACCATGGCAGCTGGTGGAATTTTAATTCAATTAATAAATCGAATATAAAGCTAGTCTCAGTAAAGGTGACTGTGAAATTATCATTGATTGTTGTAAAAACCCATCTGTTTCACTGATCCCTTTTAGGGAAAGAAACCTGCCATCCCTATTTGGCTTGGCCTATATGTGACTCCATAGGAGGTTGACTCTTAACCATCCTCTGAAATGGCCTAGCAAGACATTCAGTTCAAGGGCAATTAGGGATGGGCAACAAATGCTGACCTTTCCAGTAATGCCCACATAACAGGAAAGGATAAAAAAAAACTTGGGAAACACCATCTGAAGCAGCGAGGAGCTCTGTTCAGAAAACTGCAGTCAGCTGATTTGGTAATGAACCTCGCCAAAAATGAATTTGTGATAGCGCGGGTAGCATACCTAAGGCTTATTGTAGGGCAAGGCAAGTGTTGCCAAGGACAGTAAAAGTACAGGCATTGGTGGAATTCACTGTCCCTAAAACTAAGTGAAAGATCAAGAGGTTTTTGGGGATGTGTGGGCTTTACCACAAATTTGTACCAAATCTCAGCACCATAGCTGCTCTGCTACAAAAGAAAGCCAAGGCAGTGTGGACAGGGGAGTGCCAAGCATCTTTTGAAAGGCTGAAAGCAATTTTGATCAATGAACAAGGGGTGAATGCTACAAATTTCACTAAATTCTTTAAAGTAGCAATTGATGCATGTGATCTGGGTGTAGGTGCAGTCCTGGAACAAGAAGATGAATCTGGCATAGAAAGGCTAGTGGGATCATTTCCCAAAAAGCTAAATCGACACCTAAAATACTCTACAGTGGAGAAAGGAACCCTGGGCTTGCTATTGACTCTTAAACATTTTGACATGTGTGTCTGCCATGGGTACAGAGCGACACTGGTTCACATTGATCCTAACCCCTCAGCCTTTGTGGAAAAATCGAAAAACCGGAATGCCAGACTATTTCAAAGAAGTTTATTATAACAGCCTTATCATTTAAAGATTGTCCATGTTGTGAGGAAAAACAATGTAATCGCTCATGCTTTGCCCAGAATTTAACTTTGCTTCCAATTGTCTGAAGGCCAAACTGTTACAGAGAATATCAGATTATTTTTAATAAAATGTGAATGAATGAGAGTGTGGGTATGTTTTGGTATTTTTGCTTCTGTTTTGTTACTCTCCATTGAAACACATATAAATACAGCATTTCATTTCTCCAAGCCATAAATTATTTAAACACAGAAATAGTTTACCTTCAAGGATTAAGGACATTCTGGAAGAATTTGTGTTTTTTAAAAGACACTATCCCTTAAAGGGTTGCTGCAAGGTCTCTGGTGGCTGCTGTTACTGGAAAAGACAGCATTTTACAGGAAAAGGTAAATAAGCAGTTTTAAAAAAAGATGGAAACCTCTTGACCCCAGTGGACTGTTTACAAAAGGGTCACATGGAGGTTTACGGTTTGAAAAAAATACCATGCCTGGAAAATGGTGTTTAAAAGCTGGCTTTAGTTTTGCTTTAGGGTAGAAAAGAAGGTCAACTGCCTGGATAAAGAACTTAGCAGCTCCTGAAACTCTGGACCCAGTCCCAAAGTAAAGAGTGAATGGAAGTTGCTCCAAAATTGCTCAACATTCTGAAATCAGCTGAGTGCAAGTTTTCCTGGATTCTGCCTGAAAAGCAAAGAACATCCAAATATAGATTGTGAACAGCTGTGGCCCAAGCACCGATCCTTATGTTACCCCACTAGTAACAGCCAGGCACCCTGAGAATGAACCATTTACTCCTAGTCTCTGTTTTCCCCCCACTGGGGGGGTAAGTGCGGGTGTGGGCATGGGTGGGCAGCCCTCCAATTGGCGCCCCCTTGCTATTTTTAGTGGGCGGGCCAATTAAGGCCCACCCAGTGCAATGTCCACAAGGAAGCCCTATGCACTTTCCGTGATGGGGGTGGGGGGCGGTGGTGGTGGGGTGTGTGGGGGTGGATTTCCTAAAATCGGAAGTGCGCTCTGATCTACCTGAGACCAAGTGGTGCCTAAGGGAGACTGGTTCCCAAAGATAAAAACTTACTGCAGTGAAAATTTCATTCACCATCCATGTCTCCTCATGTGACAATGGGACATGGACATAACTTTAATAAAAAGTGTCTCTTAATCTTTTGATTCAGCAGTGAAATCTCATCCCACCCATGGATGAGGTTTCATGCTTTTTCAGGTGGATGCCAACGCTCCCGACCTGCCTGTTGGACCAGCAGATCCATTAGTGAGCTAAATTGTTTTTAAAATTGCTTCAATAGGCTGTTGATAGGTCAGTGGATGCACAGCTCATTCAGCTGCGACCCCACATACCTGAAAATGCAAATGATGCAGGATGACGTCAGGAGTTCCACCCGACATCATTTGGCACCATTTTATGCATCGGTGAGCGGAGGATGGTGGGGGGAGGTCAGGAGTGTGATGGAATACTCCCCACCTGCCTGGATGAGTGCAGCTCCCACAACGCTGAAGAAGCTTGTCACTGTCCAGGACAAAGCAGCCCACTTGATTGGGACCACATCCACAAATATTCACTCCCTCCACCACTGATGCACAGTAGCAGCAGTGTGTACCATCTACAAGATGCACTGCAGGAATTCACCAAGGCTCCTTAAACAGCACCTTCCAAACCCATGACCACTACCATCTAGAAGGACAAGGGTAGCAGATAGATGGGAACACCACCACCTGCAAGTTCCCCTCCAAGTGACTCACCATCCTGACTTGGGAAATGTATCGCCGTTCCTTCACTGTCGCTGGGTCAAAATCCTGGAACTCCCTTCCTAACAGCACTGTGGGTGTAGCTACACCACGTGGACTGCAGTGTTTAAGAAGACAGCTCACCACCACCTTCTCAAGGGCAACTAGGGATAGGCAATAAATGCTGGCCCAGCCCAGTGAAGCCCACATCCTGTGAATGAATTAAAAAAAGATTCCCCCAACTTGTCTATGTCCTGTTGAAGCTCTACACTACTCTCACAGCTCATAATACTCCCACATTTCGTATCTTCTGCAAACTTTGAAATTGTGTCCTGTACATCAAGGTCTCGGTCATTATTCAAGAAGAGCAAGGGTCTCAACTCCCATCCATCTGGCCCAGCATGCTTAGGCCAACGGTTTGAAAGTTATCTATTAACGCCATTTTTTTGTATATGGGGTTAGAATTGAATTCCTGGCCATGGTCAGCACTATTTCAATCTGTAGGTTATTGTGAGGTGTCTTTATTTCATGCTGACTCATCAAAATAAACCACAACCCGTGTTCAAACCTGCAAGACTGGAACTGTTCCTTGTGTGACGTCTCACCGTCCGATATTTTAGATTAATGTCCATCCTATGAATAAACAATTCCTTTGGCCGATTCCTTGTCCCTTGAGACGGCTCCAGGTTGACTCGAGTCCCTTCTCACATTCCAACAGCTCATCTATCTCCCAGCCCACTTCCACAACACAATGGCAGAGACAAGCTCACATCCTTTCCACCTTTACTTGTGTTTAAGATAAAGGACACAATATATTGTACAGCTCGTGGCCCCTACTACCCATAAAGTGGACAGAATCCATTCACTCTGACAAGCTTCCACTTATCTTGTCAAAACACACCGACATCTAAATAACAATTATTGCTGCTTTAATATATTCATGAGCACTAACTATCCGAACGGTTTTGACAACCTATTATTCCTCAAGTTCCTTCCTCGATCAGAAGAAACATCTGCACAAAAAATGCAGGAGCTTCCCTTTCAGTCTCCAAATATTTTCCCGATTCAGAGCAGTACAAGCACTGGAAATAACATTATTCCGGTTATTCAACCTTTGCAAAAGAAGTATTCCAAAGAGGAGCAAGATAGAACTTCGCCCATTTTGATTACCATTAAAATATGTAGCAATAGACAGCAAGAGGGAGAGAGAGAGAGAGTGGGACAGGGAGATAGATAGAAACAGAGAGAGACAGAGACAGAAAGACAGATAGGGACGGAGAGACAAAGGGGGCCAGGGAGACAGAGATAGACAGAGACAGACATAAAGATAGAAACAGACAGAGGCAAAGAGGCAAAGACACAGAGACATAGACAGAGACAGAGACAGACAGACAGAGACACAGAGAGGCATACTGACAGAGAGACACACTGAGACAGACAGACAGAGACACAGAGAGGCATACGGACAGAGAGACACACTGAGACAGACAGACAGAGGTACAGAGAGGCATACAGACAGAGAGACAGACGATGCTAATCTTTTACTAACAAATTCTGAATTGTTTGTTCCCTTGATTTTAATTTTTACAGGAATTTTTGCTCATTACTCAGGAAACCTCGTTTGAAGCAAATAGTCACGTTATTCCCCCAATGATCCTATTGTTTCCCAGGAATGAAAACTGAGATGTAGTTTCATAATTAGACTGTTGCTGACTCCTGTTCAAGCGTATTTGTGCAGAGACAGATTTCATATATTTGGATATTGTTTGATCTGGGATGGCAATATAAGTAAAATGATTCATGTTTTCAGTCTGTACATCTCTCTAACATCCACCATTTTAGTGGAGTTTCATTGTAAAACTAACTTAAACCCGGCGACTACAGCTGGGTTGAGTGTTAGGGTTTCAGGTTAACACATGTCTGAATGGGACATTTAAATCAGGGACAGGGCACACTGCTAAAGTCACAAACTCCAACTCAGTTATTCAGGAGGCAGCCAGCATTTCCCCAGGACACATTCCTTTATTATTCCTCACTCAGTCTCTAGCTTCATCATCTTATATAATCCGGCCTGGATCACTCAGTTCCCTGCGGTTACCTACTGCCCAATGCTCCACTCTATTCACTGTTCAGGGAGTTTTATGAATAAGACGGTGTTTACTGGGGAGCTAGATTAATCTTTTCCATGGAGCCTGTCCGCCCTCCTGCCTTTGGACAGGGTCGATTTGTTAATGAAGTTGCCCGCACAGCCCCATTCGCCCCACAGGATCCCCTTCACAAACACGTAACACAAAGACTAAGGAACAGATGAGCCCCATTTATCCCCTCGTCTATAATAAGATCCACAGGAAGAACAAAGCGGCTCAGAGTGGACGCACAATCTGCTCCAAGAACATTCTGTGTTTCATTTACATAAATTAGACAGAGTCCCGCAAAGATGTCGCATTTTGAAATGTCAACAACGAAACTCAAATCGTTAAGTACAGGAAAATAGAACAATTAGAGATTTCACTGCATTTACTGTATTCATTGATGGTGGGCACGCTCTAATCCAATCATAGGAGCAACTGCCAAAAGACGATAAGGTGCCCACATTGAGAGTCCATATGGATCTTATCTCAATCTTCGTCACGTCGGTAATGAGTTGTTTGGATGATGTGACTGACTGTGCGTAAATGCTTCCAATCTCCTGGGGGCCCTCCTCCTAACGTGTGACCAGGGTGTGAGAGCGGGTTTAAAAGGACCTTCCCGGAGACAGGAGACAGAAGGAGCTGAGCTGTCCATAGAGCGAGTGCTGAAACTCCCGCCAATTTCAAAGTCTTTGCAACCTGCTCTCTTTTCGGTCTCCGAGTCAGAGATGTGGTGCAGCCGTGTCCAGTGCACCCTCGTCCTCTTGTCCATCGCCCTGGCAGTGCTGAGTGCCGGCTCGGCCCCCACAGACAACAGGTTTCGCGAAATCCTCCAGAAATCCATGGCAGCCACAGGGATCCGGGGCAAAGGGGTAAGAATCCAGCACAGAGACCTCGTTTAATCCAACAAATGAAATGTTTCTTTTTGTTCATGTAGTTTACTTAGAATAGAAATAAGTTCTGAGAGATAACCGTAGTTCAGTTCTAATCTAATTGATAATATCAATGAGTGACTGTGCTTTGTTTTGTGTTGTATGGGTTTCTCGGGTTTAGGAAGGGCTCTGAAGGGGTTGATCTTACTTAGAGACGTCCACATTCATATTGGCGGCTCCCTTTCTCTCCAAACCATATTCACCCTCCAAAAAGTGTAGCAGACAATAAGCAAACTCTCTGCATCTTCCCGCTATCGCAGGGCACCTCCTTATCCCCCCACCAACTCTAACGCCCTCTCTTCCCCGCCCCGACCCACTTCTAACCCCCTCTCTCCAACCCCCGCACCCCTCTCCCTACCCCTAACCCCACTCTCTCCCCAATCCCCGCACTCCTCTCCCTACCCCTAACCCCACTCTCTCCCCAATCCCCGCACTCCTCTCCCTACCCCTAACCCCACTCTCTCCCCAATCCCCGCACTCCTCTCCCTACCCCTAACCCCACTCTCTCCCCAATCCCCGCACTCCTCTCCCTACCCCTAACCCCACTCTCTCCCCAATCCCCGCACTCCTCTCCCTACCCCTAACCCCACTCTCTCCCCAATCCCCGCACTCCTCTCCCTACCCCTAACCCCACTCTCTCCCCAATCCCCGCACCCCTCTCCCTACCCCTAACCCCACTCTCTCCCCAATCCCCGCACCCCTCGCCCTACCCCTAACCCCACTCTCTCCCCAATCCCCGCACTCCTCTCCCTACCCCTAACCCCACTCTCTCCCCAATCCCCGCACTCCTCTCCCTACCCCTAACCCCACTCTCTCCCCAATCCCCGCACCCCTCGCCCTACCCCTAAACCCACTCTCTTCCCCACCCCCGGGACTCCGACCCAGGCTCATTTTGTCTTTGCCAATTGATCATTGGAAGAATGTTGAGAATCCCCGGCCCCCCTCAGCGATCTCCAATCGCTCGCCGAGAAGCAGCCAGACTGACCCACAGTTCGTAATAAAGTCCCTCTGCTGGGAACAGGTATTTCAATGGTGTTATTCTCGGTTTCCCATTCTGTGTATGTTGACGAGAATCTCACAGCATAGCGACTGAGTTAAACTGCAGGAGTCACAAGCTGCGGATTTACCACCCCCCCCCCCACCGCCCCATGTCTCCAATGTCTCTGCATGTCCTTGACACCAAAACACCAGAGCATCGTTTCTTCCAGGGGTGTTACACACTTTTCAAAGTCCACCTCTCCTTGAAGGGCTCACGATTGTCGGGATTGGAATAGGTTACTATTTGTTTGCCGATTGGGAGGTTCCCGCCTGTTTGGAGTCGAGAAATATGAAGAGAAATGAAAATAATTTCACAAAGTTGAGCAGCTGCTAAATAGTTTGAAACTATTGTAGATACATTCGCGCGGCGAGAAATTCGAATACTCCAACTGGGGGCTCCCTGTATTCTTTAAAATAACCTCAATTGGCGGGAATTTCTGCCCTAATTTATTTCCTGTCCCTGTTCTCAGGAGTTGACCCTCGTCCAGCTGCTGTCGGAGCTGGGAAACGCTGAGAACGAAGCGCTGGAAGCAGAAATGTCGCCAATGGGCGAGCGGAGAGCAGCGCGGGATGGTTACGGAAGTTCTTTGAAGGCCAACAGAGACCGGAAAGCCGGCTGCAAGAACTTCTTCTGGAAAACCTTCACAGCCTGTTAACTCTCAGAGCCCCCCATAGCAAAACACACGCTCGGATGTGGCATTAACAGAACTGTAAATAATAATGTGATGGATGATTCTATTTGATTTATGTAAGAGGAGAATTTGAATTGTACAGTACCAGACCAGTCAGGATTGTGACTAGATAGAGTCGCTCTGGTTAAAGAGGTACTATTTTTCATTGATATGTTGCAATAAAATCTATGTCTGAAAATGGAATATTTGTTGACCCTTTTTCTGGGAGATCTGGGCAATGTACCTGGACGCGCAGAAAGAATTCTAAACACCAGCTTTTCTCCCGAGGTATAGTGCAAGGGGATTCGTTTTCCGCAGTTGTAACATTACAAAGCAGTCCTTGGGTCGCATTCTGAAATCTGGCAAATGTTTTGTTGGGAGTTGCAGCTCAGAAGGAGACGGAGACGATCAGCGGATGAACATTAAGGGGTTTGTATTCCCGCCTTCCCCCTTCCCCCCCACCTCCCCGGGCTCTGTGTGTACCGCAACGCCCGCCAACGCTGACAGCAGCAGCGAGTTTGGAATCGCATCACCTGCTTCATGAACGCAGCAAGCCGTTCCACCACAAACCGTCTCCCAGCCTTCAGCTGTTTCCCATGAAAATCTGTGCTTTGATTTTACACCGTGTGGAACAAGTCAATGCAGGTGCGGCACAATGCTGTACGCCATATCAATGCTGTGCTCCATTTCAATGCTGTGCTCCATACAGGTGTCATGCCGTCTTCTACCCAGGTCTATTGCCTTTCACGATTCCCTATTATTTGTGTAAACAGTAAGGGGAGAAAGGAGGCGGACCTATCAGCAATTGCATAACTAGGGAAATAGAAAGGGTTTAAAACGAAATCATGGGGGCAAGGGATCAAAGGTAGGCGGATGTGGTACATCAAACATTAGAGACAGTGGAAGAGAGGAGGATATTAATACGAAATGATAAACAGATCATGACAAGAAGAGACCGAGTGTACAAATCTAAGAATAAACCAACAAATAAGACTAGAGGTGACAAAAATAATAAAAGGACAAAACTTAAATCTTTGTATCTGAATACACATAGCATGCGAAACAAAACAGATGAACTGATAGCGCAAATAGAGATTAATAAGTGCCGTCTAATAGCCATTACAGATACATGGCTACAGGATGGGATAGATTGGAACTGGGTATTGAAGGGTATGTGACTGTCAGAGAGGATAGGAATTTAGGAAAATGTGGAGGGGTGGCTCTGTTAATTACAGACGACATTAACACAATAGTGAGGGATGACCTAAGTTCAGGAAACCAGGATGTAGAATTGGTTTGGGTAGAAATAAGGAATGATAAAGGCAAGAAGTCACTTGTGGGAGTGATGTACAGGCCCCCTAACCATCATCAAATGCTAGGACAGGGTATCAAAGAAGAACTGTGTTCCCCTCCGCAAATGCTGTCAGACCTGCTGAATTTTTCTAGGTATTTTTATTTTTGTTTTGGATTTCCAGCATCCACAGATTTTTGCTTTTAAGAAATAGTGGGAGCTTGTCAGAAAGGTACAGCAATAATCATGGGGGATTTTAATCAACATATAGACTGGGATAATCAGATGGGCAAAAGTAGCATAGATGATGAATTTATAGAATGTTTTCAGGAACCAGACTATATTAGACCTGGCATTATGCAACGAGATGGGTGTTAATTAATGACCTCCATAGTGAAGGTATCCCTAGGTTGCAGCATCATAATATGATTGAATTTTACATTCAATTTGACGGAGAGGAGACTGGGTCCAAGACTAGTATTTTGAAATTAAATAAGGGCAATTATGAGGGCGTGAAAACAGAGTTAGCTAAAGTGAATGGGCAATTTAGTTTAAGAGATTGGTCAATTGAGATGCAATGATAAACACTTAAGGGCATATTTAGCCAGTATTCCAGCGAGAGAAAAAAAATTCCAAGGGGAGGACCCACCATCTGTGGTTAACTAAAAAAGTTAAAGACAGTATCAAACTTAAAGAAAAAGTATATAATTGCACAAAGATGGGTGTCAGGTCAGAAGATTGGACAGAATATAAAAAACAGCAAAGAATGACTAAAAGATTAATAAGGAGGGAAACATTTGAATACGAGAGGAAGCTCGCTAGAAATATAAAGACTGATAGCAAGAGTTACTATAAATATTTTTAAAAAGAAAGGAGTTAACAAAGTGAGCATTGGTCCTGTAGAAAGTGAGTCTGGAGAATTATTAATGGAAAATAAGGATATGGCAGTTGAATTGAACAGGTATTTTGCATCGGTCTTCAATATAAAGGATACAAGTAACATTCCAGAAATAGCCATAAATCATAAATTGAAGGGAGGGATGAGCTGAAGAAAATTACAATCACCAGGAAGTGGTACTGAACTAATAGTTGGGAGATGTGGGCTGACAAATTCCCTGGTCCAGATGGACATTATCCTAGGGCCATAGAAGAAGTGACTAGTGAAATAGTTGATGTGTTGGTTTTCATTTTCCAAAAACCGTTAGATTTGGGTAAGGTTCCATTTGATTGGAAAATAGCAAATGCAACTCTTTTATTCAAAAAGGGAGGGAGACAGAAAGCAGGACAGAAATTACAGGCCAGTTAGCTTAACATCTGTCATAGGGAAAATGTTAGAAGCTACTATTAAAAATGTTATAGCAGGACACTTAGAAAAAAATCAAGGCAATCAGATAGAGTCAACATGGCTCTGCGAAAGGGAAATCATTTTTAACCAATTTATTGAAGTTCTTTATAAGAGGGACATGTGCTGTGGATAGAAGGGAGCTGGTGGATGTGCTGTCCATAGACTTCCAGAAGGCATTTGATAAAGTTGCGGAAAATAAAAGCTCATGGTGTATATTGGCATGGATAGAAAATTAGCTAGCTAACAGTAAACAGCGTAGGCATAAATGGCTCAATTTCTGGTTGGCAGCTGTAACGAGAGGTGTGACACAGGGATCAGTGCTGGGGCCTCAGCTCTTTACAATTTATATAAACGATTTAGATGAAGGGACCAATGGTATGGTTGCTAAATTTGCTGATGACATAAAGATGGGTAGGAAAGTGAGTTGTGAAGAGAACATAAGGGGGCTACAAAACAACATAAATAGATTAGGTGAGTGGGCAAAGATCTGGCAAAAAGAGTATAATGTGGCAAATGAGGTTGTACGTTTTGGCAGCACAAATTAAAAAGTGGCATATGATCTAAATGGTGGGAGGATGTGGAGCTCTGAGATGCAGAGGGATCTGGGTGTCCTAATGCCTGGATCGCAAAAGGTTAGTGTACAAAATTATTAGGGGAATAAATAGAGTGGACAGGATAAAATTGTTTCCCTTGGTGGAGAATTCTAGAACCAGGGGACATAGATTCAAGATAAGTGGCAGAATGTGTAGGGGGGGACATGAAGAAGACCTGTATTGCGCAGAGGGTAGTGGGTGTCAGGAATTCACTGCCCAAGTTGGTGGTAGAGGCAAATACTCTAAACCCTTTTAAAAAGTACCTGGATCTGCACCTTAAGTGCTGTAAGCTGCAGGACTATGGGCCGGGTGCAGGAAGATGGGATTAGAAAGGGCGCCTGGGTGTCCTTGGGCTGGCATGGACAAGATGGTCAGAATGGCCTCCTTCTGTGCTGTAACTTTTCTATGGTTCTATGGTTAGTATGCGGGTGCAGCAAGTAATTAGCAAAACCAATAGAATGTCATTGCTTATTGCAGGGGATTTGAATACAAGAGTAGGGAGGTTATGCTTCAGTTATACAGGGCATTGGTGAGACCACACCTGGAGTAAGAAATGATGTAAATGCAGTAGTTGGAAAGGTTAGGATTGTATCCACAGGAGTTTAGAAGAGTAAGAGGTGACTTTATTGAAACATATAAGATCCTGAGGGGTCTTGACAGGGTGGATGTGGGGAGGATGTTTCCTCTTGTGGGACAATCTAGAACTAAGGGTCAATGTTTAAAAATAATGGGTTACTCATTTGAAACAGAGATGAGGAGATTTTTTTCTCTCAGAGGGTAGTGAGTCTTTGGAACTCTCTTTCTCAAAATGGGGTGGAAGCAGAGGCTTTGAATATCTTTAAGGCAGAGGAGATAGATTCTTTATATGCAAGGGGGTGAAAGGTTATCAGGGCTAGGCAGGAATATGAGGTTAAAGTCAGATCCGCCATGATCTTATTGAATGTTGGAGCAGGCTCGAGGGGCTGAGTGACCTACTCCTGCTCCTAGTTCTCATGTGCTTCGCCAGGAAGAAGCTTTGAGGGAAGCAATAAGGCCAAAAATTGGTTTCATGATGTCAGGAAACTAGTTTGTGGTTGTCCGCTCAGCCCGTTGATGATGGGCAGCGTTTCCCACCATCGGACGTTGGGAACCTCATTGTAATACACCCCGCCCCACCCCTCTCACCCCACCCAGCCCCACCCCGCCTCCTTCACGAATCCATCTTTCTCATTGCAAGAGGAGGTAACACCAGGGGTTAATGTCACCTCGGCTGCTGGCAAGTTTGGGGGTGCTGGGGTGGGAGGGGCGTCCATGTCTCAAGGAGATCTGGAGGATGGGCAAGCATGCTGAGATAGCCCCTCCCCAGGCCCGGTCCCAACCAGACCCCCCCAACACACTGGCTCATGGGAAATAGAAACAACCGGACTTGGTGTCACAGTGGAGCATGATCCCTGGCCCCTTGGCAATTCAGGGCCTAGTGCTGAGCTTGGCATTGTCTCTGTGCGGGGTCCCAGGTCCAGTGACATTGAAGCACAGGACTTCCAGCTGGGGGTCTTTCTGGAAAAGATGCTCGTGCCAAAACTCCAGAGGGGCCATCCCTTGGTGGGGAGGGATTCATGACTCCTGGAGTCAAAGTTGCCCCCTCCCTAGATGAAGAGGAGGCGGTCTCCACCTTTAAAACTCTCGTTCTGTTCTCTGAGGGACGGTGGGGATTCTGTGTGTCATTATGGTCCCCTGAGCAGGGCCCCTCAGGGGTTGGTGAGGGTGTTGCCCTTGAGGTGGCAACCCACCCTGACCCACCTGTACCCCTGAGATGTCATGTAGCCTTTGGGCAGACTGCGGTGATTCCTTGGTTGCTGGGTCACTGGGTGGCGGTGGTAAGGAGGGCCTCCCCAATCTGCCTCAGCCTTTGGCACCGGACGCTACCATTCAGGGTCTGGAACCTTTCCTGGATACACTAAGAGACCCATTGCCTGAGGTGGAGCGGGTCCACCGCCAGCCTCTGACCCAGAGTCCTGAGAGGAGACCAGAGAGGACCACCTTGGGCTTGATCCTTGGGTGGGACCGAGGCAGAGATAGAGCTGAGTGGCAGCTCTGAATCAGCCGCCCAACTCAATGTGGGGGAGGGGTTGGAAGCTGGAGGCGAGGACCTGGAGGGGAATGGGGTGCCGATAGTGAGCAGCACCGATGTCCTTGAATCATTGGAGCCAGGTGAGGTGATAGGGGCTTTGTTGCCCACTGTCAACTCCCCTCTCATCCACAATGGGGAGCTCCAGGCTGAGCAATCGTGGTCGCCAAGACAGGGTCCAGTTGGCGCTGGACCAGCGGCTCTCATTCCCGCTTGTGTTCTAAATACCCCTGGGCTGGACTGGACGCTAAGAGGAGGGTCCACACATTTCTCACTGGGCTCCTGAAGGAGAGAAAGGATTAAAACAGCCCTCTCTTTCTTACACTAGGCATGGTGATAGCAGCACATACTCCTGACAATGAAGACTACCATAGCCAACCTCAACATCCACAGCAGCAGCAGGGACGCACAGCGCAGCTTCCAGAACTTCTTGCTCTGCCGGGATGGGAAGTATGTGATGTGCTTCCTGTAGGAAACCCAAACCATTCCGGGAGACAAAGCTACGAGGCTCCTGGAGTGGCGAGGGGGGGTCTACATGAGTCACCCAGCCTCCAATTCTGGCCGGGTGGCTATCTTGTTGGCCCCACATTTTCAGCCGGAGATCTTGGGGATGAAGGAGCCGGTGCCAGGCTGGTTGCTGCACCGGACTGTGCGGCTGGGGGGTGTGGCGCTTCACTTTGTGAGTGTGTACACTCCCCTGGGCGCGCAGCAGCAAGTGAGACTCTTTGAGGAAGTGTCCAGTCATTTTGGCTCCATCGATGCAGGCGAGTGCATCGTCCTCAGGGGGGATTTTAAATGTACCCTCGAGGCCCGGGGCCGTCACGGTGCCCAGCATCGCACGCTCGGTGTGAGTAAGTTATGGGACCTGGTCAGGTCTTTCAACTTGGTGGACGTCTGGTGAAATCTCCATCCCGACTCCAACATTTTCACTTTTGTGTTACCTGGAGTCGGAGCGTCCAGACTCGGCCACCTTTACATTTCGAGGGCGCATGTGTCCTGCGTTCCGTCGGCTTCTGTGCAGCAGGTGCCGCGCACAGAGCACCGTCTGGCGTGGGCGGAGCTCACTCCGTTCTGCGCTCGGACGGGGTCCGCGTACTGGCCCTTTAACAACCTGGAGGACAAGCGGTTCCTGGACTTGTTCCATCATTTCTGGGCCGGCTGGAGAAGGAAGCGGGGAGGCTTCCCCTCCTCGAGGTTCTGGTGGGACGTGGGCAAGACTCACATCCGAGTTTTCTGTCAGGGGTACGCGAGGGGGTCAACAAAGAGGCGGAAATCCAGGGTCGAGGAGTTGGGGAAGGAGGTGCTCAACCTGCAGGCACGTCTCTGTCAGCCCAATGTGGACCTGGCCCTGCGGTCAGTGTACGATGTGAGGAAGGGCGCATTGCGGGACCTGGAGACACGTCTCCGTCAGGCAGACGCAGACCCGGCCTTGCGGTCAGTGTACGATGTGAGGAAGGGCATGCTGCGGGACCTGGAGACACGTCTCCGTCAGCCAGACGCAGACCCGGCCTTGCGGTCAGTGTACGATGTGAGGAAGGGCATGCTGCGGGACCTGGAGACACGTCTCCGTCAGCCAGACGCAGACCCGGCCTTGCGGTCAGTGTACGATGTGAGGAAGGGCATGCTGCAGGACCTGGAGACACGTCTCCGTCAGCCAGACGCAGACCTGGCCCTGCGGTCGGTATAAGATGAGAAGAAGGGCGCGCTGCGGGACCTGCAACTTGTCGGGTCCCAGGGTGAGTTTGTGAGGTCACGGATCCAGTTCCTCCGAGACCTGGACCATGGCTCCCCCTTCTCCTACTCGCTGGAAAAAAGGCACGGGGTCCGTCAGCATCTCCTTACACTGCTGGGCCAACGACGGATCCCTTGTCTCGGATTCAGAGAGCATCAGGGCCATCGCCCGAAACTGTTACACTGCCCTGCTCTCCCCGGACCCGTCCAGCGAGGATGCTCGCAGAGTTTTGTGGGAGGACCTGCCGCAGTTAGGCCCGGAAGGTGCCGGAAAGCTCGACTCCCTTATAAGTCTGGGGGAGCTGACTGGCCCCCTCGACAGCCTCTCCAGGGGCAAATCCCTGGGGCTGGACAGGCTGACCGTGGACTTCTTCGGGGCGTTCTGGGACATCCTGGGGAGCGGCTATGCGAGGGTCCTGGGGGAGAGTATCGTGATGGGGGAGATGCCCCTCTGGTGGCACCAGGGCAGTCATTGCCCTGCTGCCCAAGGGGGATCTCCACCTCCTTAAGAACTGGTGGCCAATCTCCCTCCTCAGCGCCATTACAGGATCTTTGCCAGGGCGATCAGCTGGTTTATGACCGGCACTCGACCCCGGTAAGACAGCACTCAGAGCGGTCCTGTCCAGCGCCGCAGGCGAGCGGTGACTTTCATCTCCAGTTCCTATCAATTCGCCGGCCAGGATTCCTCAGCGGGGCAGAGATGGACCCCCAGGTAGAGGAGGCTGGTCCTGCTCCAGTTGAAAGTCCTGAGCTCCTCGGGTAGGGGATCCGTCTGCCATGGACCGACCAGGAGTCCAGAACATTTACCCCAGTTGATCCTGGCAGAGGACAGGGCAGAGTAGACCCCCTGGCACTTGCACATCCTCCACAGGTCAGCCGGGTCGGTGAACATGAGGATCACGACATCGGCGTAAGCCGGAGGGACCACCCCGATGCCCGGCCCACACAGAACCAATCCCGACAACCTCCCCCGCAAGAGGCGCAGGAAAGGCTCCTCACAGATAGAATATCCTGAGGAACGACTGGATGGGCAGGTCTGCAGATCTTAGTTATCCATTAGTTGAAAGTTAGTTATGGGATCGCTTACCTCTGTCTATCACTTGCTGCTTATGCTGTTTGTCACCCAAGTAATCCTGTGTTATAGCTTCACCAGGTTGACACCTCATTTTTAGGTATGCCTGGTGCTGCCCCTGACATGCCCTCCTGCACGCTTCATTGAACCAGGGTTGATCCCCTGGCTTGATGGTAATAGTAGAGTGGGGGATATGCTGGGCCATGAGGTTACAGATTGTGTTCGAGTACAATTCTGCTGCTGCTGATGGCCCACAGCGCCTCATGGATGCCCAGTCTTGAGTTGCTAGATCAGTTTGAAATCTATCCCATTTAGCACGGCGGTAGTGCCACACAACACGATGGAGGATATCCTCAATGTGAAGGCAGGACTGTGCAGTGGTCACTCCTACTGATAGTGACATGGACAGATGCATCTGTGGCAGGCAGGTTGGTGAAGATGAGTATGTTTTTCTCTCTTGTTGGTTCCCTCACCACCTGCCACAGACTCAGTCTAGTAGCTATGTTCTTTAGGACTCAGCCAGCTCAGTCAGTAGTGATGCCAGGGTCGAACCCGGGTCTAGTGACAATACCACTATGCCATTGCCACCCTCATGTGTGATGTGCTCACCTGCTGGTGATCCCGAGGCTACTGTAAAGTTAGGTCCCACTTAGGTGTGTGTCTGCACTGGTGGAAGGTGTGGGTGACGCTGTGATGGGACTTCAGGGAGGGTTTCAGTTGATTCCTTTTCTGAGCTTCCTTCGAGGCTTGATTGGAGGCCCTGGGTCATGGACTCCAGCTGTTTCCCAGATGTGCCTGTGGAAGCAAGGGGAGATAATTAGTGCATGGCAGGGGCCTGTGAAACAGGACACATCATTCACAGCATGATGGTCTGATGGTTGTTGCACTGCTGGATCCTCACTTAGTAGAGCAGCGCTGATCTCACCATCAGCACAGGACCAGTCCCGGTCATCGCCGGCCAGCTAGATGATACTGTTTTCAAAGTCCATGAGTATGTTAATTTCAGGCATTCCTCCACCAGCCTGTGACCTATCCCTCTTGTGTACAGCTTATCCTGCATGTAGCTATATTGAAGGACAGATAATGAATCAAGAGATAATGAGGGCATGTAAAAAAGGCAGTACATTAATTATGGGTGACATTACTCTTCATGTATATTGGGAAAATCAAAATGGCAGAGGTAGACATGAGCAAGGATTCATAGAGTGTATTCGGGACAGTTTCCTGGAGCAATATGTTGTGGATCCAACCAGGCATCAAGTTATTTAGGACCTGGTAATGTGTAATGAGGCAGCTTTAATAAATGATCTCAGAGTAAAGGATCCCCTAGGAAACAGTGACCGTAGTATGGTAGAATTTAGCATTCAGTTTGAGAGTGAAAAATATGGGTTGGAAACAACTGTGCAAACCTTAAATAAGGGAAATTACAAATCTTAAATAAGGGCAAAGTTGGCTGGAGTGGACTGGGAAAGGAGTTTAGCAGAAAGATGGTTGATGAACAATGACAGACGTTTAAGAAAATAGTTCATGACTTTCAACAAAGACACATCCCAGTGAGGAAGAAGGAATGTAGGAAGGGAATAAACCAATCATGGTTAACCAAAGAAGTTAAGGATAAGAAAGAAAAAATATACAATGTGGCAAAGATTAGCGGTAAGCCAGAGGATTGGGAAAGTTTTCAAAACCAATAAAAGGTGACCAAAAGAATAATAAAGAGGGAGAAAATAAACTTTCAGGTCAAATTAGCAAGTAATATAAAAACAGACAGTAAGAGCTTCTTTAAATATATAAGAAGGAAGAGAGAGGCCAAAGTGAACACAGGCCCCTTAGAGAATGAGACTGGGGAAATAATAATGGGGAACCAGTGAATGGCAGAAGAGTTGAATAAATACTTTGCTTCACTCTTCACAGTAGAAGATACTAACAGCATTCCGAAAATACTAAATAATCACAGGGCAGAAAATAAATACAATAACTATCACTGGAGAAAAGGTACTAATGAAACTAATGGGGCTAAAGGCTGATAAGTCCCCTGGACCTGATGGGTTGCACCTTATGCTATTAAAAGAAGTAACTACAGAGATAGTGGATGCTCTGGTAGTAATCTTTCAAGAATCTTTAGATTCTGGAAAAGTCCCAGAGGAAATGAGAATGGCCAATGTAAGACCCTTATTCAAAAAGGGAGGGAGACAAAAAACAGGTAACTATAGGCCATTTAGCTTAACATCTGTCATTGGGAAAATGTTGGAATCTATTATAAAGGATGTTATAGCAGGGTATTTAGCAAAGCATAATCTAATCAAACAGAGGCTTCATGAATGGGAGATCATGCCTAACAAATTCTTTGAGGGGGTAACAAGCAAGAAAGATAAAGGGGAGCCAGTGGATGTAATATATTTGGATTTCCAAAAGGCATACAATAAGGCACCGTGCATAAAGCTACTTAATAAGATAAGAGCCCATGGTGGTGAGGGTAGTATATTAGCACGGATGGAGGATTGGCTAACTAATAGAAGATAGAGAGTTAGGATAAGGGAGGCATTTTAGGGATGGCAACCTGTAACTAGTGGAGTGCCACAGGGATCAGAGCTGGGACCACAATTATTTACAATATATATTAATAACTTGGATGAGGGAAATGAATGTTCTATTGCCAAGTTTGCGAATGACACAAAAATAGATGGAAAGGCAAGTGGTGAGGATGACACAAAGAGTCTACAGAGGGATATAGACAGGTTAAGTGAGTGGGCAAAAACTAGGCAGATGGAATATAATGTGGGAAAATGTGAGGTTATGCACTTTGGCAGGAAGAATACAGGAGCTGAATATTATTTAAATGGAGAAAGACTGCAGAAAGATGCAGCTCAGAGGGATTTGGGGGTCCTCGTGCATGAATCCCAAAAAGCTACATATAAGTTCAGCAGGTAATAGGGAAGGCAAATGGAGTGTTGGCCTTTATTTCAAAGGGAATGGAGTATAAAAATAGTGAAATAAAAACAAAAATAGCTGGAAAAGCTCAGCAGGTCTGACAACATCTGTGGAGAGGAAGACAGAGTTAACGTTTCGAGTCCATATGACTTCATCAGAACAAAAGATAAAAATGAAATGAGATAAAATATAAGCTGCGTGAGGGGGGGTGGGACAGGTGGAGCTGGATAGAGGGCCAGTAAGAATAGTGAAGCCTTGCTAAAACTATACAAGGCACTAGTTAATCCACACCTAGAATACTGTGAACAGTGTTGGTCCCCTTATCTAAGGGAAGATATACTAGCATTGGAGGCAGTCCAGAGAAGGTTCACTAGGTTGACCCTGGCTAAGGAAGAATTTTCTTATGAGGAGAGGTTGAGTAGGTTGGGCCTGCACTCATTGGAGTTTAGAAGGATGAGAGGTGAGCCTATTGAAACATATAAGATTCTTCAGGGGCTTGACAGGGTAGTTTCCTGAGAGATAAAAACAAAAAACTGTGGATGCTGGAAATTCAAAACAAAAACAGAATTACCTGGAAAAACTCAGCAGGTCTGGCAGCATCGGCGGAGAAGAAAAGAGTTGAGGTTTCGAGTCCTCATAACCCTTCAACAGAACTAGGTGAATTCAAGGAGGGGGGTGAAATGTAAGCTGGTTTAAGGTGGGGGGGGGGGAGTGGGGGGGAGAGGGGGAGAGAAGCTGGGGGGGGGTGGCGGCTGGTGTGGTTGTAGGCACAAGCAAGCAGTGATAGGAGCAGATAAGAAAAAGATGTCACAGACAAAAGAACAAAAAAACACAGAGGTGTTGAAGTTGGTGACATTATCCAAACAAATGTGCTAATTAAGAAAGGATGGTAGGGCACTCAAGGTACAGCTCTAGTGGGGTTGGGGGGCATAAAAGATTTAAAAATAATGGAAAAAGGTGGGAGAAGAAAAATCTATATAAATTATTGGAAAAAACAAAAGGAAGGGGGAAGAAACAGAAAGGGGGTGGGGATGGAGGAGGGAGGTCAAGACCTAAAGTTGTTGAATTCAATATTCAGTCCGGAAGGCTGTAAAGTCCCGAGTCAGAAGATGAGGTGTTGTTCATCCAGTTTGCGTTAGGCTTCACTGGAACAATGCAGCAAGCCAAGGACAGATATGTGGGCAAGAGAGCAGGGTGGAGTGTTAAAATGGCAAGTGACAGGGAGGTTTGGGTCATGCTTGCGGACAGACCGCAGGTGTTCTGCAAAGCGGTCGCCCAGTTTACGTTTGGTCTCTCCAATGTAGAGGAGACCGCATTGGGAGTAACGAATGCAGTAGACTAAGTTGGGGGAAATGCAAGTGAAATGTTGCTTCACTTGAAAGGAGTATTTGGGCCCTTGGACGGTGAGGAGAGAGGAAGTGAAGGGGCAGGTGTTACACCTTTAGCGTGGGCATGGGGTGGTGCCATAGGAGGGGGTTGAGGAGTAGGGGGTGATGGAGGAGTGGACCAGGGTGTCCCGGAGGGAACGATCCCTACGGAATGCCGCCGGGGGGGGTGAAGGGAAGATGTGTTTGGTGGTGGCATCATGCTGGAGTTGGCGGAAATGGCAGAGGATGATCCTTTGAATGCGGAGGCTGGTGGGGTGATAAGTGAGGACAAGGGGGACCCTATCATGTTTCTGGGAGGGAGGAGAAGGCATGAGGGCGAATGCGCGGGAGATGGGCCGGACACGGTTGAGGGCCCTGTCAACCACCGTGGGTGGAAAACCTCGGTTAAGGAAGAAGGAGGACATGTCAGAGGAACTGTTTTTGAAGGTAGCATCATCAGAATAGATGCGACAGAGGCGAAGGAACTGAGAGAATGGGATGGAGTCCTTACAGGAAGCGGGGTGTGAGGAGCTGTGGTCGAGATAGTTGTGGGAGTCGGTAGGCTTGTAATGGATATTGGTGGACAGTCTGTCACCAGATATTGAGACAGAGAGGTCAAGGAAGGGAAGGGAAGTGTCAGAGATGGACCACGTGAAAATGATGGAGGGGTGGAGATTGGAAGCTAAATTAATAAATTTTTCCAAGTCCCGACGAGAGCATGAAGCAGCACCGAAGTAATCATCGATGTACCGGAGAAAGAGTTGTGGAAGGGGGCCGGAGTAGGACTGCAACAAGGAATGTTCCACATACCCCATAGAGAGACAGGCATAGCTGGGGCCCATGCGGGTACCCATAGCCACACCTTTTATTTGGAGGAAGTGAGAGGAGTTGAAGGAGAAATTATTCAGTGCGAGAACAAGTTCAGCCAGACGGAGGAGAGTAGTGGTGGATGGGGATTGTTCTGGTCTCTGTTTGAGGAAGAAGCTAAGGGCCCTCAGACCATCCTGGTGGGGGATGGAGGTGGAGAGGGATTGGACATCCATGGTGAAGAGGAAGCAGTTGGGGCCAGGGAACTGGAAATTGTTGATGTGACGTAAGGTGTCCGAGGAATCACGGATGTAAGTGGGAAGGGATTGGACAAGGGGAGAGAGAAGGGAGTCAAGATAACGAGAAATGAGTTCCATGGGGCAGGAGCAAGCTGACACGATCGGTCTACCGGGACAGTTCTGTTTGTGGATTTTGGGTAGAAGGTTGAAGCGGGCCGTCCGAGGTTGGGCGACCATCAGGTTGGAAGCTGTGGGAGGAAGATCTCCAGAGGAGATGAGGTCAGTGACGGTCCTGGAAACAATGGCTTGATGTTCAGTGGTGGGGTCATGGTCCAGGGAGAGGTAGGAGGAAGTGTCTGTGAGTTGACGCTCAGCCTCCGCGGGGTAGAGGTCAGTGCGCCAGACAACAACAGCACCACCCTTATCAGCAGGTTTGATGACAATGTTGTGGTTGGACCTGAGAGAACGGAGTGCAGCAAGTTCAGAGAGAGACAGGTTAGAATGGGTGAGAGGAGCAGAGAAATTGAGACGACTAATGTCGCGCTGACAGTTCTCAATGAAAAGATCAAGAGAAGATAAGAATCCAGAGGGAGGGGTCCAGGTGGAGGGAGAATATTGGAGGTGGGTGAAAGGATCCGTTGAACGGGGAGAGGACTCCTGCCCAAAGAAGTGAGCCCGGAGACGAAGGCGGTGGAAGAAGAGTTCAGTTTTTCCAGGTAATTCTGTTTTTGTTTTAGTTTCCTGAGAGGTTGTTTCCCCTTGTGGGAGAGTCTAGGACCAGAGGGCATAATCTCAGAGTAAAGGGTCACCCATTTAAAACAGAGATGAGGAGGAATTTCTTCTCTCAGAGGGTAGTGAATCTGTGGGATTCTTTATCGCAGAAGGCTGTAGAGGTTGGGTCATTAAGTATATTCAAGACAGAGATGGACAGATTTTTAATCAGTAAGGGAATCAAGGGTTATGGGGAAAAGGCAGGAAAGTGGAATTGAGGATTATGAGATCAGCCACGATCTCATTGAATGGAGCAGACTCGATGGGCCGAATAGCCTACTTCTGCTTCTGCATCTTATTGTCTTATGAATAGAGCTGGAGAGAGTGTAAGCAGGATGCCTGCCAGGCCAGATGATAAATAGACCTGGCCTGTGTGGGTGGTGGGTGGTCCCGAGGATGGGATGAGGATGATGATAGTGTGTGTGAGAGAGTGAATGGTGATGTCCCTTAAACTGGCAGTGAGTGAGATCCCTGTGGGTGTGTGCTGGGTTGTGAGTGTGAGTTGAAGGTGATGAGAAAATTGACTTAGCCTGGCGAAACGGAGGAGATCATTCATCCTCTTGTGGCACTGGGTAGCTGTCCTCTTTTACAGGCTGTTGGCGCTGACCACCACTGCCACTGCCTCCCAAGCCGGATTGGTGATGTCTCTGCCTCTCCCGTGTCCAGAGTGGGGGTAGAGGACATCATGGCAGGACTCCACCATGTACAAAAGACGCTCGAATGACGCGCTATTGAACCTGGGGGCTGTAGTCTTTTTGCCGTTCGGGGCCATGTCTTCTGTGCAGCAGTTGTGGGCTGGAAGCGCTGAGAGGTGCTTGGTTGCACTTTAAATATGGTGCCCGGCATGATGAAGCGGTGAGGTGATGGCGTGGTGAGTGAATGAGAGCCTGCCCGCCATGGAAACGACCTGTTTCCCGGGAATGTATAATTAATGTGGCAGGTTTGGGCGGATACGGGTGAGAATCCACCATTGTAAAACATTGGTTTACCCGCCTGTGACTGCACTTAGTGCAAATCTGGGACAATTCTGTCCACAACACTGTAGAACCAGTGTGCTAAACCCCAGAAAACAGGCTGTACAGAGAGCCAAACATTTAGTATCAGAGAAAAGCTCTGCAACCCATTACATCTAGTGAAGAATGACAATGAACAATCAGACAACTAACAGGAGGCAAAATATCTTCCATGAAAATCTCCATCCTCAAGCATGTTGAAGCCCAGTGTGAGTGTTAGAGACAAAGTTGACGAGATCACAAGGTCCTCAGAAAGAAAGTTTTCTCATCATTCTTTCACAGGATGAGGGCTTCGCTGGCTGGGCCAGCATTTATTGCCCATCTCTAATTGCCCTTGAGAAGGTGGTGGTGAGCTGCCTTCTTGAACCACTGCAGTCCATGTGGTGTAGGTACACCCACAGTGCTGTTAGGGAGGGAGTTCCAGGATTTTGACCCAGTGACAGTGAAGGAACGGCGATATATTTCCAAGTCAGGATGGTGAGTTACTTGGAGGGGAACTTCCAGGTGGTGGTGTTCCCATCTATCTGCTGCTCTTGTCCTTCTAGATGGTGGTGGTCGTGGGTTTGGAAGGTGCTGTCTAAGGAGCCTTGGTGAATTCCTGCAGTGCATCTTGTAGCTGGTACACACTGCTGCTACTGTGCATCGGTGGTGGAGGGAGTGAATGTTTGTGGATGTGGTGCCAATCAAGCGGGGCTGCTTTGTCCTGGACAATGTCAAGCTTCTTGAGTGTTGTGGGAGCTGCACTCATCCAGGCAAGTGGGGAGTATTCCATCACACTCCTGACTTGTGCCTCGTAGTTGGTGGACAGTCTTTGGGGAGTCAGGAGGCTTGATCACAAAATTTAGCTGGAACTCCAGAGCTGGACTTTTGGAGGTGATGTCTTTGGGATGAAATGTTAACCCTAGGCTCTGCCTGCTCTCTCCTCTGGACCTCAAATATCCCCAGGGCCACTTTTGGAAATGAGTAAGGGGGATATCCCTCGTGCCCTAATCAACATTTTCCCTCAACCGACATCAATAGAGTAGGTTATCTGATTGCTGTTGTGGCATTTTACCAGATACAAACTGGCTGCCTCTCTCCTACATGACAGCAGTGACTACACACGCAAAACATATTCTGCTTACCCACACAGCACTTTGGGTCTCCTGGGGTTGTGAAATGCAATAGAAATGCAAGTCTTTTTCTCCAAAGACAACTTCAGGGACTTTTATAGTTATATTAATCAACTAACTAAAATTGCTGTTGTATTAGAAGAATATCAAGGAACATCAATAAATATTCATGTCATATTTGCACTTATTAATTCCAAGGAACCAGAAGTGCCCCTATAGCTCTGCACTGTCCCTGCATTCTCTTTCAGAATGATGACCAAGCAATTGGAACACTTCGAGTTTACACACTTTGCAATAGCTCCATTATTAGTCAATATAATCAGTCCACTTTGAAGGCAAGGTAGTCCTTCAATGATATTGGATGAACATATGAACATACGAATTAGGAACAGAGTAGGCCACTCAACCCATCGAATATGCTCCAGCATTCAATAAGATCATAACTGATCTGATTGTAACCTCAGCCCCACACCCCGATCACCTTTCACCCCCTTGTTTATTCAGAATCTATCTATCTCCGCCTTAAAATATTCAAAGGCTCCATTTCCACCACCTTTTGAGGAAGAAAGTTCCAAAGACTCATGATCTTCTGAGAGAAAAACATTTCCTTTCATCTCTGCCTTAACTGAGCGACCCCTTAGTTTTAAACAGTTCTAGACTCTCCCACAAGAGGAAACAGCCTCTCCACATCCACCCTGTCAAGACCTCTCAGGATCTTAAAGGTTTCAATCAAGTTGCCTCTTACTCTCCTAAACTCCAGTGGATACAAGCCTAACCTGTCCAGCCTTTCCTCATAAGACAACCCACTCATTCCTGGTATTAGTCTGGTAAACCTTCTCTAAACCGCTTCCAATGCATTTATATCCTTCCTTAAATAAGGAGACCAATACTGTACACAATACTTCAGATGTGGTCTCACTAGTGGCCTGTACAACTGAAGCATAAGCTCCCTACTTTTGTATTCAACTGCCCTCACAATAAACGATAACATTCTATTAACTTTGCTAATTACCTGCTGTACCTGCACACTAACCTTTTGTAATTCACTCACTAGGACACCCAGATCCCTCTGAATCTCAGAGCTCTGCAATCTCTCACCATTTACATAATAAACATTTTTTTATTCTTCCTACCAAAATGGACAATTTCACATTTGCCCACATTATACTCC